>NW_009646638.1:255629-255965 GCF_000708025.1 Charadrius vociferus
GGGGGGGATATTCTGTACGTAAGGTACTGGTGAAACAGGGACCTCATCCTCCTTGTCGGGGTCATGACACTGGCTGCAGAATAATCTGCTTCGTATGAAGTCCCTGATGCCTGTGAGTCGAGATGATACTAAAACTCTCCCTTTCCCCAGGGAAGTACCAGAATATTCCAAAAACGTGTCCTCTGGCTTTGAGTAATTTAAAACTTGTACCTAATTTGGGGTGATATGCCGCTAATAAAAACAGTATTTTACTTTAAAGCCGTTTTAAACAGACATGACACCACACCACCATGACCGCACTGCTATTTCTCCCTTAGGGTCACCTTGTTCGGCCTG
>NW_009646638.1:256858-269468 GCF_000708025.1 Charadrius vociferus
GGGGGGGGATGGAGGTCGCTGGGCCTGCAAGAGGTTTGGTTTCTGCTGGGTCGTCCTAATTTGCCGATAGTGGGTGATTAATTAATTGGCTTGAGGGTGGGTGGTCTCGGAGCCGGGGGGAGCCGGGGCACCCTCCTTCTCCCTCAGGGGTGTGGGTTTGGCTCAGGTGATGGTGGAGCTCTGGAGGACCCCCCCTACCCACCACCCACGGCCCAGGAGGTGTAACTGGTGCTTCCTTTGCACAATAAATCAATTATAGATGTAGTGTGTTACAGAAAACATGTCGTATTATCTCTCTGGTGCACTTAAAGCAGCTTTATTTAGCTAATAACCTCACGTTGGAATAATGCCTTTGTCTGCTTTAATTGCATTCCGGTCCTGTTCACAGCGCTTCACCAATCGTGAGTGAAAAAAAAAATAATACTTTCCTAAAATATTTAACACTTAAAAATTTTGCAGGTGTATATTTGTTTAAATACGCTTTTATAGCTGTAATCTGTCCTCATTACTAAATGAAGTGCTAAATTTAGCATAAAAGCTGTCAACATGTTCCAATCAACATGTCTTAATGACTGCCAACAAATGGAAATGAGGCTTTCATGGAAAAAAGCTGAAAAGGTACAAATGCAGAACAAGATTAGATCAACTGTTTTGATAAAAGTCCCCGGCTGGCTGCGTTAGGTCACGATTTTAAATCAACCCACTGTGTTTGTGCTATTATTTTAATTGTTAATAGAAATATTGCCTCGCTGCGGACCAGGCACCGCTGTTCTGGGGACCTCTTTGTGGGGTTTCCTTTCATTAACGTCTCTCCATTAGCGACTATGCGTTGGGATCTCCCAGGCGAGCTGTTCTTCAAACCGGTTAACGCGTTCCCTGTTAATTCTGCCTAATGGAAGTTTTTAATCAAGGTGTCAAACGGCACTAAATCAAGCACCTCACCAAAGTGTGATACATGTAATGTCCCCATTATTGCCTTCATCACTCGGCTTTCCATTCCTGTAAAAAGATTTTCCTCTTTAATCCAGGTTTGTCTAACAAGGCCTGCTTTCACTGAAGCAATGTGGATTTCTCTCCACACCCTCCCCCTTTTTTTTTTAATTTCAAGGTATCCCAGAAGAATCATTCCTTTATTCCGGCCAAGATTGATGTTGGTGTGCTTCCTGCTTACCCTTGCTAAAATATTGGCTGCTGTTGGCAGACTTCCAGTTCTTTCACATTGCCCCTTCACACTTTTAAATGGTTGTAGGAATTAACGTTTGGGGTTTGGAATATGAGAAATGCACTTTGAAGTGACCAGCTGACACCAGGTACGGTTGTGGCCCTGAATTTCAAATACTATTGATCGTTTACCAGTGAATAAGGAGTTTTCTCGCTCTGCAAACTCCCAGATAGTGCCGTGGAGTATCCTTGGTTTGCTTTGCTTTAGCTGTCCTGACTGGCAATTATCTTTTAGACCTGAAAAAGGCTGAAGAATCTCATTCTCAGCTTCAGGAAGATAAGAAATAGCAATGACTGTGTATTTTCCAGGTGTCTCATGTATTTTTTTTTTTCCAGGTTTTAATTGCAAGTGGAAAGCAGGTCTTTGAAATACGATGGCTACTACTCATCAGCTTTTACAGATGAGGCAAAAGAAAAAGTCCTCCAAGGTAAAAACGTTGAAATGTGATGGCACTGGCAGTCTTAGCTCTCAGTTTTGGACCTGGCACGTCTGTGCCTGCTGAGGTGGGAGCGCTTTCTGTTGCCTGCATCAGTTGGATCATTTTCAATTTAGTGAGTCCAGGAAGATACGGCATGGGGCTTTGACATGTGACTAAATAAATGTAGGCGCATTAGGTGTGCACAGAACTTTACAAGCAGGAAGAAAAGCAACAAACTGATAGAGGAACTAAATTTAGTATACTTTCCGCTGAGATTGTTCATGTTAAAATCACACTGTGTTCGGTATTTACATTAGCTCCAATGGTAGATATGTGCTGTTTACAGCTCCGCGGTTAAATCACTCTGAAAACTAGGTCTGCGTACAGTGTTGACAGGTTCAGTCAAAAGCTGTGACAGGCAGTGAACTTTGGTACGCCAGTGAATGCCACACCAGCACTGGCACTTGTTTGACTCCACAATTAACTCTGTAGAGCTAAGCTGGCAGAAAACTATACGCTTTTTTTTTTTTTTTTTCCAGGGGTGGTTCTCTGTTAAGTGCCAGCATTGGTGCAGTGGAGGGGGTGGGAACTTTCAGCTGTGATAAAAGGGAAGGCAATGACGAATGCAGTCCGCTTTTGAGTAAATCATGCCAGATCTAACAATTATCCTTAAAACATTTAATCCCACCCATGTTAGTGATTAGCCTTCTCTGTGTAGCATAAAGACCAGAGAAATGTTAAAATTACATTTCTAAGTTACCTTCTTTTTCCACCTGCTGAGAGTTGTTTCTAAATATAATCCCTCTGTTACCCTAAAACTGTGCTATTTTGGGCTCTGCCCTTCTTTTTCAGGAATCGGTGTTGTTCCCCAACCAAATTGCTACAGAGCAGCAGTCTGTGGTGCTGGTGAAAAGACTTCTGGCCATCTCTGTATCCTGTATAACATACATGAGAGGGCTGTTCCCAGAGAGCTCGTATGGAACTCGCTATTTAGATGGTAACACATTCGAATTGTGCTGAATTCTTATTTCTGCTTGCTATGTTTTAGCTACAGTCTACTTCACGTGGTAGCTTCCAGCTGCTCCTATATGTATGAGTTCAGTTTATTAGGAAGTTAGCTAAGAGGCCTTCTCACGTCTGGGTGCAGACAGTGCTTCTGTGTCAGATAGAGAGCGAGCGTAGAAGACAACCTAGTGCTGTTGGCAACTCATGGCTTTTCTCTAAGTGTTTCTTTTGGTTTATAAACATTCCTTGGCATTGCCAGCCCCATGAATCAGGTCTCACAGTCAGGAGATTGACTTAAAAATCAGTACGTTTTAAAAACTTAACTCTGCCTGGTGTGTTTTATTTTCCTTTGGATTTTTGAGGCCTTGAGGTTCACAACTGCAGCTTTCCTTGCGAGACTGAAACTAGATTTGTTAGTTTGTTTTATTGATTGGGGTTTTTTTTCAGTGAAAACTATCTCCCATAACTGCATGCGCTTGGGAATCAGAACTTTAAGAAAAAGAAGAACGTTAAGAACCAAAGTCTTGCCATAGGATCACAAGAATTAGTGATGCTTTGATTCAGCAACGTCTTCGTGTTCATTCGAGATGTGTTAGTAGGGTGTGAAATGTCTCCATGCATTCCGGTCTGTTTCTGTGGTTTCACTTGGGCAGTTAGTTGTCCTGAAACAGGCTCACATGCACCTTGTGGACTTGGTTGAGGGCACAGGAAATCCCAAATTGGGTCTTGATCACCTAACCCTGAAAAGCCACGAGTCTTTCTAATCAAACGTCAGGTCTTTTAAGTGGCTTTTTGATTAAGAATGTTAATGTTGGCCTGCTCATGCCTTTGATGCCTCCTTGGTTGAATCCGAAGGTGTTATTAATTCACCTCTTCATTTGCAGGATGGTTTCCTCCTGCCATTCTGAATGCCTGAAAACAGAGGGAGAAGGAACCATGCAGAAAAGCTTAACAGAAATAGTTTATTCTGAGCACAGTTGTTTACCTCATGTGGATGTTGCTGAAGTCTGAATGCAGAAGTGAAGGTGTTGTTAAGGAATGGTGGACTAGATGGGAGCGGAGAAGAGGAGGGAGGAGAGGACGGAAGCTGCTGGTGTTTCAAAATTAAGCTACAACTCTAGTACTTTGTCTGGGGGAGCCCAGAGCATCTGAGGAAAGTCTTGACATTTGAAAATGCAGCAATAAGCTTGTGTCAGCCCACCTGGGACTCAGTGGAAAACCAACATTTCCGCTCAGGAAGGACCTCCAGATAACGCATTTTATCCAAAAAAAGGGAGGGTGGCTGGCTTAGTTTCAGTGTTTGCCCAACAGCTGTGATAAGGGTTGTAACTATGTGCTAAATCTGGTTTTGCAGACCTCTGTCTAAAAATTCTCCGAGAAGATAAAAGCTGTCTGGGATCATTGCAGATAGTCAAGTGGTAAGTGAGTAACAGCGAAACTAAGACAAGATTGTGCTGAATAGCAAGACATCTACCCCTCACATTCTTCTTCTTCCTGCATTTGAAAATATCGTGCCCAGTAGCGCTATCGACTGTGCCAGTGCAACTCCCACTGCCGCAGCGGGTGTGCTTGGCCCTGTGTGTAAGCGAGACAGAATTAGCTGACCAGAATCATGTGAGTTCAAGGTCTGTCGAAGGGTTGACTGTGGTGAGGTCATGGTCAGGCCCCAGAGCACACACGGGCAGCATAGGGACGGAGAGAGGGTAAAGAAAATCATGGGATTGTTTCTGTTGTTGTTTCGTCATTTCTAGTTTCACTTTTATAGGGATTCTTGTAGCTTGTTTTTTAGTATGTACATTATTTTATCTCCCTGGATATTGTGTGTCTAAGTACCCTGCAACTTTAAGATGTATTTCAGAGCTGGCATGTTCCCAACAAGCAGCGAGTTTGACTTTGATGTGCTAAGGAGATACCTGGCTGCACATCCTTTGACTCAAAGAGTAAATATCTGACCACTGCTGCCTCAAATAATATTTACTACTTTGAGAAAGTCCATAGCTGTAAACTATGCATCAGATAACAAAAAATTTACAAGACTAGACATGTCAGGCTGCGTTTCAGATTGCAGTTTCAGCCAAGCTCTGTACACTGCCAGTGGGAAAAGAGCCACTGGAGAGCAAGCTGGGGAGCCAAAATAGAGCACTGAGCAGAGAACCACGCAGAGCCAGCCTTGGGCCTCGAATCTTTGCCAGGATTTAAGTGGGCTCTAGGCTGACGGGATACGGCCCTAGAATTATAAACAACGCGCAAATGCAGAAGGGAGGACAGCGCCTTTATGATGGTTGACCTGAAAAGGACTCAAAAAAAGGACAAGCTCAAAATGTTGCTAGCTGTGTTGTCTTAATACCAGAAAAAAAATGCACTTTAAACTGTATCTAATGAGTATGTGTTTACAGATCAGGAGATAAGTACTGCTGGTTAGTATTAACGTGTTTTTCCCTGGCAGGATTCAAGGTTGTTTTGATGCTTTGGAGAGGCAGTATGTAAGTTTTTTTCACCTTTTTTAATGGAGTTTCCTATTTCTTCATAAACTATGGACAAAACTATCTTTCTATTTCTGCTTTATAGTTTTGTAGTGATCTTGCATGCGTACAACACACATTCACAGCTGTGGGATAGGGGGAACGCCCTGCCCTGAGTATATTCATGGGAAACATGGGATTTTATTCCTTGAGCCCAACTATTGACCACTGTTGCTCCTAAACTTGCCTGTACACGGTTTGTGAACTAATTTGCAGCCTGAAAGGGATTTCCCTTAGTTCTGTGTTCTGCATTTGTGTTCTGTAATGTCTGGAGAGACACACTTTCAGTCAGAACTCAGATCTTGACCTCCATGCCTGTTTTCTGGACACAGGTTAGTTCGTGCTGCTGCTTTCCTTCATCGCCTTTCCCCTAGTCTTTTCCCTTCTCCTCATCTTCTCTAAGCCTCCTAGCTTTTCTCTTGGCTTCAGAATTTATTACTTCTTGTTTGTTTGGAAATTAATTCATCAAGTAAGGTATATAACTGGTTCCAGGACAAAATCAGCTAGTAAGTAATCATATTCCTTGCCGATTCTCACACAAAAACTGCTCTGCACGGAAAAAGCACCGACTGTTGTCATCTCTGTCAGCACTGTTCATCAAACCACCTCTCATCTAGATCAGATGAAGTGGTGTTAGTTTCAGCACTGATGATCAGATGGGCTCTTATACATCAGTACAACTGTCAGTGCGCATAAGATAATTCAAAATGTTGTGAACTCAGTTTAGTGCTTGCTGACTGTTCTAGGAGGTATCTAGTCCTCTGCTGTTTATGCGACATATAAATTAATTGTTGTTTGACAAGGATTAAGAAAAAACCAGAGACATTTAATGCATCTTCTAGGGTTGTTTTCAAGAGTAGTCCCATGTATGTTTTCCTGCTATAGTATAAATTAAATACCTTTGGGGAGTTTTGTAGCAGAGAGCAAATATTAGTGTTCAGAAGCTATGGGTGCTCTTGTAAAAGAGTTTTAAGTCGGCATAGCCTTTGGAGGTTTGTTCAAGGAGAGTCTCGAGAGAGAAGTCTGAGCACGCAGTTGTTTTCTTGGGGAACTGCAAGTAAAGCCGAGCAAACTGGCCACTAGGTGTTGCTGATGCTGTGCTGTGAAGAGTGCATAGAGGTTTTTAACTCGTCGTTTGTTGAATGTATCTATATTCCTTCACTGCATGTAGGCAGTTAGATTTTGATAGGTCTTTCTTTTCCTTGCCCACTAAGGTTAGATTTTGATTTTGTGTTTTGTTTTGTTTTTCCCTCCTTAGTTACACATTGCTGTCCTCGCAGTAAGTAAATGAATATAAGTAAATGAATATAAGCGTTTTTCTTCCCTCACCCTGCTTGAAAGAGAGATGGAGTCTCTCTGTGTCAACCCATTTATGCCTTTTTTAAGGGGAAGTCAAAATGTATGTGGTTTTTAATAGAGCAGTGACCTTTCTGAAATATGGTAAATATGAACTTCCTAGGCTTCGTGGGAATATTTTGCTCATATGTCAGACTTCTGACTCTGAGGCCTTACGTGGATCCTTAAACTCCTAGAAGCGCTTTCATGTGCTTCATATAGTTGCTTCCTTTAAACTCTTGCCTCCACCCTTGGAAGCTGCTGTGTCTTCTCCATTTCCCCCTGTGGAAGACTCCTCCTTATTAATCTGATACTGAAGAAACCACACACTAGCGGTTACATAGCAAGTTCTTTTGCCCTGGTCCTTTTTAAAGCACCAAGAGCTATGCTATGCATCTATTCTGTGCATCATCTGAGTAGTTAAATCTCAGGCATCAATAGTTGCCTGTGAGGGTTGGAATGGGAATTAACCTCATTCCTCCACAATTACACAGATGAGTGTCTTCTACCTGTCTTTGAAGTGGTAAGTATTGACTGCTGATAGAGGAAGGCTATTTCTCAGCCATTCCCTTCTCTGATCCCACGCTAAAGATAGTACAATCTCTGCTGTAAAATGAAAATATCGTTGTTTAGTCACTTTTCACTGTTTCAAGTTATCCAAGAGGAGAATGCCCTCACTGTGTTTTCTTGTAACAGATTTACACCAATCCCAAGGAACCGGAGGTAAGAAAGAGTCTTAATTAATCTTTGAGGCAACTGAAGGCATGGGTGAGTAGATTTGTATTCAGAGTGGACTTGTAGGCTTCAGTTCTACCCTGACATAGCTGCTTGGTGACCCTGTTTCTCTTCTTCTGCCTTCACTCAAGAATGACAGCTCAGTGAGCTGGATTGTGATCAAACGCTCCTACCAGGCGCTAGGCTGTGGGCCCATCTAGGGCCTCAGGCAGGGGTGTTAACAGGCGACTAATGGGCACGTTGGCAATTTCGTTTTTCTTTCCTGAAGAGAAGAAATGGGAAATTCAAAATAATTCTTTTACGAACCATCTTTTTAACAGCGATGTTGAAAAGAGAGCTGTTTTTTCATGCAGAGAGGTTGTGAATCCCTTCAGACCTGGGATCTGTGTGTCGCATAGTGCCTGTACTTATCCTTTCAGCGTTCTCTGTTTCGTTTCTATGTTGTCTACATTTAGCTGGTGGAGACAGACTGGGTAGTGTGATAAATAAGTGAGGTGCTGCCGTCTCTGCAGAGTAGATGCAGCGAGCGGCTGCAGAACCTTTGCTCACCCGATTACAGTTCTGCTGCGTCACACCTCAGCATCTGGGGAGAGAGCAAGAGTTGCATCCGTACCAAGGCTGGGATTTGTAAGGAAGGCTCAGAGTTACGGGCTCAGCTCAGCTCCTACTAAACAACCTCATTGCCTCTGGAAATAGTGAATTATAGGCATGGAATTGGACTACAATAGATCCTTTCTTTTGTGGTGAAGTAGTCTGTTCTTCCTAATTATTTTATTCTCGAAAATCACGGCAAATCCGTTCTTTTAAAATGGAAAATAATCTAGTTTTTTTATGTCCCTCAGAAAACTCTGAGAGTGCTGAAATTCAGAAACTTTTGTCCATGCAGTATTGTTTGTATTTCCCAGTAGGAAGCATCCCTCAGGCCCTTGTCTCCATACGGACGGAACTCTGGGCCAGGCTTCCTCGTGACACTGCAACACCTGTGAAGGCTCACGTTTTTCCTTTTAGTACGGGAGGACGTATGTACGTACGTTGTGGTGCAGGCTGGCCCCTGTGTCTCATTAGAGATTTAGGCTGGGGAGTCAGGCCCACAGAGGAAGTGGAAGGAGGAAGCAGGAAGTTTGTCATTTTTTTGTGATTCTTTCAGTGCTAGGTAAGCTGTGGTCGTCAATAAAATTTGCCAAAGCCGGTGCAAGCAATAACAGAGTCAAAGCTGTCATTGTGTCATTAAATTAACTCTGTGCTCTGGCATAAAGTTGTGAAAGCACGCTGCTGACTTCAGTACACATCTTTACCCTTGTTATTGAAAGAGACCCATTTCTTCTTTTCCCATCTCTTGTTAAATCTCTAGACAGTGACTGAACTGTATCAATTCAAATTCAAGTACAAAAAGGAGGTGCCCCAGATGGACATCATCAGGTAATGGTTTGGTTTTATTTCTCAGAATTATGCTGTGAAAACTGTGTTCTTGAAGCATTAAGCAGAAACTGCACTTTATGATTAGAGCATGTCTGGGTCGCCAAGCAGCTGTAAATATCATCAGGGATGAGGATATTCACCCTACAGGATATGAACTGCCGAGCTGATGAGTAGAAATGTTGTTACGTAGCACAGTGAGGCGCTTAAAGGGCACCAGAACTGAATTAAGGACGATTTATAGAAATGGTGCCTAATCAGGGCAGCGATGCAGAAAACGGCACTGTTGTTGAGCTTGCCGCCGTCTCAACTAATAACTAGTGTTCTTCCACTTGTGCTTTCAAATGAAGCTTTTTCAGGTCTGATCCCTTTCACCATGATCCTGCACCCAGAATATTTTTTCCTTGGGCATTTGCATACGTGTATTCTGCTTGAGCACTCTTGCGTGGGTGACCTGAGAGAACTTTCGCTCATGACGCCTGAGTTGATGCTGCAAAATGTGTGGCAGGAAGCAGCAGCTTTTTGCATCTTTTTGGCTCTGTCTGTTAGATATTTTAAAGCTGTGGTTAGTAGGCCGTAATCCTGTGTAATTTAAAATAAATACTATCACAGGCTGTTAGCGATAACCAAAGCAAAACCAAAAATCATTAACCTGGTTTTAGTTTGCTTCTGCAGTTGCCATTGATGAAAGATGGGTCTTTGGGCCTCGGAACCTGCATGTGCAGCAAGAGAGCTCTGCTGTCTCATATGGTCCTCAGGAAACCCCTCCGCATCACTCCTCTAGTGTTCCATTTGCTGCTCTTTCTCTAAACACATCCAAATAATTTGTAGTACGTGGCAAAATGATTTTCTATTAGGAAAAGCTGAACTATGTCTGAGTCTAGAGCCTCCTGTTGACTGTACCCTCTGTTTCTGCTTTGAAGCTGATGTCAATTGTCTTCACTACACCGAGGGTAAGTGGAGACCTTTGGGATCTGAATGATAATAGATAGCTCTTGAGTACTTTGATTTTTTAATCAGTCTTACTCAGATCAGTCATTAGTTCCTAGAAATAACAGCAGTCCCCAAAAGGAACTCAACATCCCCTGCTGTCCATCATACTGGCTGAAAGAGGCTAAGTGATCTTGCTGTTGTGTTTATATCTGCTCCGTCGAAATTTCATTACTGCTCTGATCATTACTGCTCTGAGGCTTCAAAGCCCGTGGTGTCGGATTCCTGGGCTCTGTTCTCTTTCCTCAGTGACTGACACTGCTATCGCAGGATCAGGTTTGTACCTGCAGTCGTTAGTAAACTGACGTTCTGGCATTGATCAGAGTATTGTGTCATATTTGCTGTCAGCTCCTTCAGCTGATAAAACTGCTTTTATACACCTGCGAGGTTTATTGGCATGTGCAAACTCTGAGTTAATCATTCCGTGGGAGATGTTTTGTGGGTCTGCATCATCGTATCTGAGTGATATAGGGAAACTTTCTCCTAAATGGTGTCCGCCTTATTTTAGATGAATTTTGGAGGAATTCCTTGCTGTAGACTCCCGTTCTTCACAGAGGCTCAGTTCCTCAGCTTCTACCTTTTGAGACATTCCTGCATCAAATTCACAATGTTATTCCCATATTGAACCAATATTTGACTTGTTAATTCCTATGGAAGTCTCATCTCTTTGAGTTTTTGGCTTGTACTCTTCCCCTTACCGTTTCTGTTCTGCTAATCCCAAGACCTGTAAAGGTGATGTGTAAGAGAAGGCCTCCCTTCTCTTCGCTCCACCTTAGGCATTGCCGGCATTTGTCCTCTCACTTGATGTACGTTTCTAAACATACAGGATGTAATCTAATAGCACTGTTGACAGTTTGGAGCCTAGCAAACCATGCCCTGCGTACCCTGGGAATTCCAGCTGTTCGACAGCCACTGGGTTTTCACGAGGAGCCAAGAAGCTTCAACTGGAAGGGGAAATGAGTCTTAATGAAGCTGTTCCTCCCAGTGGTTTTGTCAGTCAAATTCAGTCCTGGGCTTCTCTCTGCTCTCTTCGGTTACTTACTGCTTTTTGCAATAATTTGGGATGATTGTGTTAGAGATGATCCAGCCCGTATACGGTGTCATCCACCTGCCGGTGGGCTTCCAAAGACATGATTCTGGAATGGAGGAGCTACATTTTTTTAAGGCCCCTTCTCATTGAAAGCTGGGGAAGTTTGGGTTCCTTAGTCACATAGTGATTCATCTAGTCCATCTTCAACCGTCTAAAGTTAGCTGGCTGATCTAAGCTGCTCATCTCATCTACCTCTGTAGTCAAGAGAAACAAACTCCTCCAGAGGGCGATTCATCCCACTTCTGTTAGACGTTTATCTCAGTCTAGACTGCTTGCTTAGCTAGCCAGCTGACATTTGGATGGGTGAAGGAGGTGAGAGGAATGCCCCTTAGTCACTTTTGAAAAATGTGCTTCTGAGCTAGTTTTTCTTACATGGAATTGAAATGAGAACATGCAATTCACTTCTCTTCAAACTGCAAAATAGACTTGAAAATAGCCCCTGCGATGAATCGACTTTATATGGGATTCTCACCTCATTCCTCTCATTCCTGAAATTGCTTAGGTGAAAGGCACTTGCTTTATGCTCCTTTGATCCGATTTAATCATGTTCAAACAAGTGAGTCATGACATTTGTATAATGGGGTCCATTGCCCTGGCTACAAGGTCTGTTCAAATGTAAATGCCGTGCCTCTTAGTTTAGAGCTGTTGTTTTGCTGATGCCACCCCATCCCTGGAGTCTGTTTCACTTCCCTGTTTATCTGGAAATTACATAAAGCCATTGTAGCTTTGTTGCTGCTGGTTTCAGACAAGTCACTGGGTGCGCTGTATTTGTAATTAGATCGTGAATATTCATGACTGAGGAAAACAAATCTGTTATTCTTCTTCCGATTGTAGCAACCAAATGAACTTTGTGAATGGGCTGTGCAGCGAGGAGGACATTAAACAGGCCAGCAGGCTCCTGATCCGTAAACTGTACCTGTTAATGCAAAACCTCGGGCCTCTTCCCAATGACATTACCCTGACCATGAAACTCCTCTACTACAATGATGGTAGGTGGAGAACAGTGTGTGCTGTCGGGGAAAGTTCCCTTTCCATCAGTTCCTACGCTAATCGTGAGCCCCTGGAAAGTAAAAGAAAGCTGAAAGCTGTTAACTGATAACAGTGAGAAATGGTGTAAAATGTAGTGAAAGCCTTCTGACACTTAGGGATGGCAGATGCTTTTAAAGAAAAGGTGGAACATCCATGTAAGAAGTACAGCCATGCAGTGTGAAAGGAGACATCCTTCTCCTTCATGCTTTTTGTGTTTGTTTTTTTAATGAACAGGCATCCTGCGTTTGTCAGGTTCGGCTTCAGAAAGTTGAGCTCATTAATGGTATCTCAGCATCCTAAAGTCATTATTTCTTTGAGCTCCCTGATAACATTTGCTCTGCTCATTTTTCCTTTGCATTCTTCTCCCTTCTTCCTGAAAAAAAAAAAAACCCAAACGAATATTTTTAGTAGTTGATGTTGTTACTTGAGGCTGGTGTACACTTGTTCTTTACAAATCAGATTAAGGAGAGATAGAACTTTACTTCTCTGACATCAGTGGGTTCTTTCTCTCTGTGTAGTAACTCCCAAAGATTATCAGCCTCCAGGCTTTAAGGATGATGGCAGCCCTGGTGACCTGTTTTTTGATGGCGAACCTGTCAACCTGAGAGTCGGGTCAGTCTCCACTGGGTTTCACCTCATGAAAGTGAGAGTGACAGCTGAAAAGAAAAGAATGGGGACAATTGCAAGCAACCTGATCCAGGAGAATGGACCTACTGAGATCTCCCATCAAGGGTTAGACTGTGATGAAGAGGAAGAGGAGTGGAATACAAAGGTACAGAAACAGCTCTGTTTGGTTCTTGCAGAAGGAATGGAGGCTAACTAGCAAAACTCTCCTTCAAAAGCCTCTT
>NW_009646638.1:269507-292415 GCF_000708025.1 Charadrius vociferus
AGCAGCGCTACAGCAGATTGAGCGCTGAGGCTGGAATTCCATAGGCGTAAAGTGAATTTCACTCCAGCATATCCACCGATTTCCTGAGGCTAGTATGTTCTCCCAGAAGAGGGCAGTGATTGTACAGAGACACACAGCACGTGCCCGTGCACACACACAACCCATGCGTGTGCACACACACACACTTATATGCAGACGTGCACAAAACGGAGAAAATTGCAAAGAACTTTGCATTTCCACTTGGCGTTTCTCAGGACTAAGCCATGTTCCCCGGTGTAGTTAGGTGGGATTCTTCCCACCTGCCTCTAGCCCTCTGAAAGTTGTGTGCTGCGTCTGATTTCTCTAGCTCCCCCTCTGCGCTTAGTGGAGAAGGCGGCATCTTTAGCAGGTGATTCAGATAATTTCCTTGGGCACCAAGTTTGGCTGGAATAAATGGTCCTCTGGTGGTGCCTCTCCAAAATGACAGAAGGGGCAGCCTGGACTGGTAGCTCAGACTTGACAATTTAACTTTAGGTGGTCAGTGCCAGAGAATAAACTCCAACGTAACTCCTGAAGACAGGAAGCCATTTAGGCCGGAATTCTGTCTTTTCTTAGAAAATTTCTCTCTTGAAAGACCTGTAAGCTTGGGATAAGGAAGGGTTGGGCACTGAGGAGCTGTGAAAATCTCATCCCACTAATAAGTGCTGGGTTTATGGATTTACCACCCGAGCATATTTTTTAGGTTATGCTGTTAAGTCAAAGCATCATTTGCTTTACAGAGTCACCCTGTCCCTGTCAGAGCAGATTCAAGTGAGCGTGGAGAGCACAGAAGTGACACCCATCCAGGCCTGAAAACGGAAGCATCTTCTTTTTACCTTCAAGGCACAGGTAAATGCCCAGTATCAAAACCAAAGGAGCTTGTGCTGGCATAATATTTAGGTTTTCTCACTTTGTGAAATGGATGAACAGAGTTTTTCAGGCTGTTTGAATTTTGTGTCAGATCAGATTAAACTATAATAAGGGGCTTGTTGTATATGCTTGGTTTGTTAACAGAAGCATTCAATTTTTTATCAATATCTTTCCACCTCTTTCTCGCAGCAGTTTTTCTTTCAGATATGGAGGAAACGCACAGCTCGTTCAATACCGAGTTACACTATCTACACTTTCACCAAAGC
This sequence comes from Charadrius vociferus, assembly GCF_000708025.1. NCBI lineage: Eukaryota > Metazoa > Chordata > Aves > Charadriiformes > Charadriidae > Charadrius > Charadrius vociferus. The sequence goes on from NW_009646638.1 coordinate 270,662, forward strand.
TCTTTCCTTTCAGCTGTTCCAGTTTGATTTTGCTAATGACTTCCATATGTGAAAACATACATGAAAATACATGAGAAAAAAGCCTTTTCTTGCACTTCACTCAACCTAGCTTCTGATATACCATGCTGTATTTGACCTTTGAGGCTCTCAGCTATAGCCTGTGGAACAATACCATCTAGTGACAAAATGGTAAATAGCATTCCTGAGATCCCCGAGCGGTGGAATTAAGAGGCTTCTCTGCCTGTGAAGTCACCTTTTCAGGTCTTTCTCCTGCAGATTCTCCGATGACTAATAAGGGGTGAACTCATACTGCCACCTTTTCCACTGTGGGGATATTAACAGGATCTTCCTCCTCTAACCAGTTACCTGTTTTGATGAACTGAGATGCTTTGGGATCCCCCATCAAATTTTATTGAAACTGTCTAATAAGGTCAATAGTTATCAGTTGGCTCTCCTCCTTCTCCATACACATACACACTTGAATAGAGCATACGCAGGCATAAGCTTTGTTTTCTTAGGAAACCAGGCTAAAATGGAGTTTAAGTATAATTGATAGGAGCTGCTGCAAGTAGATGTGTTGCATGTTCAGATGACGCTTTATTCCAAAATCTCTGTTTCCAGGAATAAACTGCCAGTGTTGGCACTGCCAAAGGTTCTGCAGTTTCACATCAGGCATGGGATTTTGCTGCAGTGGTTTAGTCAGGCTTCTGGATTATTTTTTTTTCAGTTAAATTTAGGGTTTTAACTTCAGAGCTAATTTTGATACGATGTTTGGATTGTAGGTGGAGAGATGACAGGAATAAAGGAGACAGACAGGATACCTTGCTCAAGGGCATCTCAGCAGGTGAGCAAATTATAGTGGCTCTAAGATACGCCAGGCAAGGTGGAATTTATTTCCACGGAACGTTATGTCATCTGGGACGGCACAAGATTTAACTAACATTGGTGGATTGATTGTGTGGTATCGAAATACACAGAGACTACAAAGTATTAGGGCATAGGGATATAAGCATGAAGGAGGAAACTTTCCGTGGTCAGCTTATTTCATACATCCAGTACAAGAGTTTTGTACTCTTCTCTGGATTTGACACTTGTGAATTACACACACAGACTAAACTATCAGTGTCCCAACCAGGCTGGTTTACCTGTGTGTGTTTTTGGATTAAGGTTCTGAAATCACCACCCCCTGTTAGGTTTGAAGGGTGTGTTTGTCTGTTGCCTAACATGGTCTCCACCTCTCCTTTCTTGCTTCCAGACTATCTTTACATGTGAGTCACAGGTACTTACTGGATCCTATCCCTTTTTGGCTACCTCTCTAGGATAGGAAGAATTATCCCCTGGAGGTGCTGATGTCTTTTTCAGTGGTTGTTGGGGCAACCCAAAGAACTAGGGTAGACCAGACATGTAATTTTAGATAAGTAAATTTATGTGAAATTAATTCCATCCTGAAGGCTGCCCGGGCCAAACCCTGAGTCAGAATCAGGACTCAAATTCATGGTCTTGTGCAGAGGATTTTTCGGTGACAGGGCAAATCTCTGAATACCACCAGACTTGCCACTTGATCTCCCTCCCATTCAAATTAGTTGAAAATCGTGTGAGCTTGAATGTTCAGAAAATGAATCTTTACAGGATAAGTTAATGAGAGTAGGAAATTGCTACTAAAATTTTCCCCGCCTCTGTTGAAAAGAATCCCGGGGTGTCTAACCCAGACAGCAACTGGAGACTACAACTTAACGTGTCATTCAAAAGGCATCTGTGAAGTATTTGCCTTGACTCTGGATCTTAGAAGTGAACTTCTGTGCATAGGCTGGTATTTTTCAAACTTTAACCACATTTTTTTTTTGTGTCACATCCTCCAGTTTCCTTCTGATCATTGTTTATTCTGTCGTCTGTGTGAAAACAGGAGCCTGTTTTGTTTGTAACTCGTGGTTGTCCTACTGATTCATGCTCTGACATTCTTTCGGGTCTGTCACGATTGTAAGCAGAACACCAGACACCTCTCTCTTGCAGCATGTGCATTTCATTAGAATACGGTAGCAATAGTGAGAGTGTCTGAAGGTGGTGGAAACAGCATTAGTTGCTGAAAAATGGAAGAGTCACTTTACCCATTGTATGCTTCCAAAGATTTAAAAAAAAACCAGTCTCAAGCCCTCTGCCTGGTAGATTTTGCATGGCAGAGGGTTTTTTGCATGTATTCTTTGATACTATTTTTTTAAACCATCCTAGCTTATAAGTTGGCTAATATTTCAGTCAGTTTAGGGAAAAACAAAGTCAAGTCACTAGTTAAAAAGTGCAGATCATCATTGTAAAGCCAGCGCTAATAAAAATTTGACACTATTTTCCATATGAGAGGGACTTTCCCTTCTTTTCTGAGGGAAGTGGTTAAGACAAATGACCATTGTGTATTCCACTTGAATCAGGAAGCCAAACTGGTGAGTGAAGTTTGTCTTAAAAAATGAGGACAAGCTTGGGTGGATGGGAAGTCTGAGTTAGGTATTATCTAACAGGGTCAAGTATAGGTAAGATGGGTAGGAGTAGTCCTGTTGGGGTGTGAATGCAAACACCTTGTTGCTATCCAGACTACAGTACAGTCAAGTAGTAGTGTTTTCCAACTGGTAGGTGTGTTTGGAGAAGCTCTCTGCTTTAAGGAGCTATAAGGTGTCCACAGTGACTTATTTCCTCCTGGATTTCGGAGTTTAATCAGCTTGGTGTGGCCTTGGGGAACCACCTAGCCTGGGCCACGGAGGTCTGCTTTTGTTTGGCCCAACATGAGCCCTTAGACTTGCAGTGCTAAATCATGACTTTGAGTGTTAGGTTTCCACCAGAAGAAGATCCCCTTGAACTATCTGACAGAATGATTGCTCAAGTACCAGCGCTACCGTAAGGGAGTGGGCAAGACTGGACAGTGAGGAATGGGCAAAGAGGGTCCAGGAGGGAGACCTGCCCTTCTGGTGGCAGCGCAGTGCTGGCTGGTCAGCTGTCCATGGAGCAGTGCCTCAGGGACGTGGGTTTAAAGGTGCTCTCTGTACAGTTAAACTTTCAGACCAACATTTTCAGAACTAACTAAAACGATTTGAGGAGCCTCAGAATTTGGTATCAGTACAAGAATTTGATATTCAAGAAGTGCTGAGTTCAAAAATGTGGTACCCACAGTCACAAGTTGCTTTTGGAAATGCGGACGACCCCATTACTGTTCTTCATCTGAAGTCAAATGCTTTATTCCTTCTGGTTCCGTGGTTATCAAAAATAAAAACTGTGTTGTTGGAACTGAATTTATTGGTCATTATCGTCCTGACCTATAGCTCTTCAGGAAAACCAGGAATGAAAGTATTAAAGGCTTATTTTTATCTAATCGGCATGGGGAGAGGCAAAGGATGCAGATCTGCCAAAAGAGCACCAGCTATTCCTGTCCAGTTAGGACTGTAACTGGCCTTCAGTAATGGCCACCGAGCGCCTCTGACAGAGGGCTTTTCAGATTGGAGAAAAATTTACATGTACTCAACTGGCTTGTTATCTGCAATCTCATGATTGATGATACTTAGGATCAAATGAGAGATTGCCCTTTCCCAGCAAAGCATCTCTGTACTTAATCATCCCGAGTTAGACACCAGCATGTAAATTAGCCTACCTCTGCTGACTTCAGGAGAGTTTTTCTGATTGCATCAGCCAAGGATTTGGCCCAGTGTGCTATCTTTATGCAGCTTGCTACGTTCCACTGGCACTCTAGGAGTTGTGAAGAGTTGGGTAAAATGGGGAATTGCTGCCCATTGATTTAGCTCATAGAAATCTGCTGATGAGAAGGGGGTCCTGCACTGAACTCAAGGTAACTTCTTGAATAATTCAGCATACTCCTTTATCCTTTTGTGAATCCTTTAATGTTCTTGTCCTGCAAATTGATTTTGGTAAGCTTTGTCTTCATGTAAGGAAACATGTTGCAGTGGAATGAGTTTGGAATGAAACAGAACTAGAAGATGAGTAAAATCTGACCATGTGGACGCCTCTGCAGGCTTTTATCTCCCATCAGGAAGCTGTGGGCTGAAGTTCTGGGGTGGTCCTTAGAGCACAGTCTCACTGCACAGTGAAGCAGCCGTGCAGAGAGCCCTGAATTGCCCCTGACCGAGCCTGCACCAGAGCTGGAAATGGTGTGGCCGTATCAGCACAGCACAAGTCAGTTCTGCCTCCCAAGTTTCTGGCTTCATTAGCTACCGCCAGACACTGCTTATGCTGCTAGACTGGCCGTGCTTATGCTACTAGAGTGCTGTGGGACTTGAGGAAGCCTGTTGACACTTGGCCTTGTGTGGACATAAACAGTTTGGATCAATGGTAGCGAAGGGGTCCCTGCACTGCGATTCGCTGCCTGCTGTAGGCATATTTCTGCCATGCGGATTAGCTCTCTTAACTGGAGCTATCTGAAAGTTGGGTGTCTAGGGAGAGCTTCATACCTAAGTGTTGTTAATCAGTGCTGTTTTAGACCTCAGAGGATAGCCTGTCTAGCCTCCAGCTGCTGCTCCCATGCAGAAGACTTGGCTACCTGGCCCTGTCCTAGCTCTCCAAGGGACTGTGTCAGCGGTGGAAGCCAGTGTGAACACAGTCTTTCACAGATGACACATTGTGAGTAATATCCGCCGGGTTTGCCAGTGATCAGTGTCCTGTTGGTGCCCAGGCCATGGTCATCCCGATCCGTGTGCCTTTGCTGAGCTTCCGTGTTGTACACAGCTTCTGTCTGAAAGTGAAGGTCAGCGCAAGTGGATTCAATAGCAGAATAACAGCTTGGAGATCAAGACCTTTGTTGTCTGATTTTTCCCAGGCAAACCACTTTTAAAATTGCCATGACACAAAGCAGTTGAAGGGTGAAGCCTGCCATTTGCAGAGCAATAGGAAAGCATTTTTCTGTGGCAATGTCATTATCTTGAACTTTTGCAGAAAAGAAAAAGAAAAAAAAAAAGAAAGGTTTATCTCTAACTGTCTATCAAGAGAGCTGTATCTGATGAGAAGTTCCCAGAACATTTTCTCCTCCAAACCAGCTGAGGCTACACAGACCCAAACAATGAAGAGAGAAAGATTCAGAGATGAGCTTGCCTCTCTCCTTCCTGTGAGCTCAGGCCATTCTGGGAGGAGTGAGACAGGGAGGTCAGGAAATTCCTGGCTTCTCTCAATTCACGTCAGATCCTTAGCTGTATCTTGGGGCCATTCATCCCTTGCATGAGTTATCCCTGTCTAGTGTGCAGGAAACAGTTTCCAAGTGATCTCTTCATTCAGAGGTGAGGCACATCACCCCGCAGATCTTGGGAGATTTAACCCTTGCCCCCTCAGATTCCCTGACAGCTACCCCAGGGACATCTGGGGGAAGACATGGAGCTTCTGCGCTGGCTGCCTTTACATGTGTTCATAACGTACATGCTAGCAACCAGACCCTCTAGAGAAACCAGCATAAATTAAGGTTGGACAGATCTAATATCCCGTGAGGGACTAAGCTGGGTAGCAGCCTACTAGGCAGAAGAAGTGTCCATTGCTTTTCGCCTCCTCAGTTACAGCACTGTGATTTTACAGGAGGAAGGCTTCCAGTTTCGGGAGGCGTATTGGGTTGTGATCCTGCGGTCAGAGTGGCCAGCTCGGCAGCGTACAGTGTGACTGAGGGCCCTGGAAGAGGCTGTAAGAATGACTGATAAATTCTTTTTCATTGGGTATTTTTGAAGATTTTTTTTTTTACACTCTGGCCAAATCTGTTCATCCTTTAAACACTACAAGGTACATGAGGTACACAGTAGGCCTGTGAGACTTCCAGTTTGCGAAAAAGATATTGCATTAAATGTCAGAGAGTTTAACAGTGGTCTATGGAAAAGGAAGAGGACTAGTGGTAGTCAGTGATGTGTTGGCATGGCTTCCTGGGGAGAAAAATGTGGCAAGTTTCCACAGAAGCACCACAGTGAGTGTCTTTCATTCTTCCACCTGCGTAAATTGGCTTTCATGCTAACCAGCATGATTCTCCTCCACTTGTACAGATGAAAACCAGGATTAATTCCACTGATGTCAGTGCAATCGCTTTACTGGAAACTGATATGAGACCAGTGCTGAGCCCTGCATTGAGCATTTAACCACTGCGCTGCCTTCACGGAATCACTGAGGTCAGAAGGGACAATTGGAGATCGTGGTGTCCAGCCTACCTGCTCAAAGCAGGGTGAAGCGGAGCAGGTTTCTCAGCACCTTGTCCAGTCAGGTGTTGAATATCTCCAAGGATGGAGACTCCACAATCTCTCTGGGCAACTTGTGCCAGTATTTGATCACCCTCAGAGTAAAAACAAAGCTTGTCCTTGTGTTTAAATGGAATTTCCTGTATTTCAGTTTGTTTCTTTTTGTCCTTTCATTGGACACCATGATATACATTGTGAACCTTGATTTTTGCTATGCTTGGAGAGCATGGAGCAGCCAACTGTCAGTGAGTAGATGAGAATTATTGCCGTCAACCTGAGAGAAATGGGTGTTCACCAGGGATGCTACAGGTCTTAGGAGATCAATTTGAAGAGTCGCTGGCTTGATTTTTGAAAGTGGCAAGCATTTGCTGTGCTCTCGAGTCAATGTTAGCTGCAGCTGAAATCACAGGATACATCAGGCACTGGTGCTCTCTGGTTAAAGTTTCCTGGTGGTGACAGACATCCCCAGACACCTGAGCATCATTTTGCCTTATTTCAGCAGTTAAATCTTGTATCTCAGTCCTTATTCTTCTGGCTCGCTTGATGGAACTGGACTTCTTTTGACATTAATGTGCTTCTTGTAGTTACAAGGTACCAAACTAAATGCTCTGTGTCCCTGACAAAGGGAACTCTTCTAAGGGCATAAAATTTGCCAAGTGCCAAACCTCAGCATGGGGCAGGCCAGGGACAAAGAGGGACACAGTCGAATGCTCTTGTGCAATTTTAGCTTTTCTGCATAGGATGCCTTGGGAAGCAAAACACATGTCAGAAGAGCTGTAAATTTGCTTCGATTTATGCTGGGAATTTTTGGCCGGAATAAGTGGGGACACTGGGGATTGCAAATTGCAGAGCACAAAACTAGGTCCTGATTTTGTCTATCTAAGAATAGCAGTGTATCTGTGGTCTGCTCATTCTGTTTCATCCACCAGTCTGCCTTGGGAAGGCTTTAATCTAAGTCTAATCTATTTTTAGCCTGATATCTTCTCCAGACAATGTGCAGCTGTCCTGTTAGTTTTATGCCAGAAATTAGTAACACTTGTATGATTCACAAGTTTGCTGTATTTTTACAGAAAAATTCTGCGGCAACACATCACTTTTTTACACGTAGTGCGGTATTGTAAAACAGGAGAGTCAGACTCACTGTGCGTTCATGGTATGACCTAGACCTTGAACTACACCTCGGACTCAGAGTCAGGAGGTCACGGCTCTGTTCCTCTCTTTGCTACTGCATCTGGACTTGTCCGGCCTGTCCTGTTGTCGGCACGGTCTCTTTGCAGGCTAAGCAAGGGCCTTGTACTACGTGCTTTTATAGCACCTGGCTCATCAGGGAGCTGAGGGCCTGTAGTGGTTGTGTAAGACAAAAAAACCCGCAACATACGTACAGCGCAAGCCCTCCCATCAGTTATTCTAAGTCAGGCATACCAGTACGTGGGAAAAATTAGAATTAATCAACTTCTGGAGGCTTTGATGGTATGTTTAGTCAATGGGAGGGATTTCCTTCTTTTCACCACACCATTTAAGAGGTTTACTTTCTGGTTACAGTCAAATAAACATACGTAGGATCTAATTTAATCCCATTTAGAGCAACATTCTGGGGAAGAAGCTTGAGTGTTTGGTTAAGGATGGGACCTGGAAGTTGGACTTGGTGTCTGTTCCTGGCTCTGAGTTCCTATGTGAACTTGTAGCTGGGCAGGGGCAGGACCGGACACGTTGGCTTCGGTGAAATACCTCACACAGTTGACAACTTATTCATTCAATAGATGAATAGTGCCTGTCTAGAGCACTTGATGGCTTGCACAGATGTTTTTACTCTTCTCATCTTTGGTTCCTGTTAGGTGGTCATGCTGCCTGGGATAAAGGGGAGGCAAACTGTTGGAGAGATGCAGCGGACTCTGTGTGAGCAGCTGCTCCTTGTGGCTATTTCTCCTGCCTCAAAAGTATCCCGTCCATGCTGAACATTTAGGAGGGAATAGCAAAGAGCTAAAAACTTTACTGAGTAGTTGCCTGTGCTGCAGAAGATCCATTCCTCAAGAGAGGAAATAAAAGCACCAGCTCTAGCTGATGCTCTCTTTATGCGGTTTAGGCTAAAATAAAAGCAGAGTGGCCTTATTCAGGTGACTGGGAGCCGGGAGACCGGGGATCATGGCTTTGCTTTATTGTGTGGCCAGCAGGACGGGGTACAAACCCTGCAGCTGTGTTAGCACTGGAGAGGTTTTGGATGCGGTGTTTCCCCCCTCTGGGCCTTTTACTTCAAAAAAGGAAGCAGACAGGTTAAAACGATGCCAGGCAGAGGAAAGTAAATAACTGCCTCAAATGCCAGTTTGAGCAGCTGGATATCAGGTCAGGAGCTGTAACACAGAGATGCACTCATCAATCTTTCCTCAAGCAAATACGCCTTGGGCAGCGTTGGGAGTTTTGTCAGCCTGAGTGTGCAGGATGAAGGAGAACCTGCCCGTCCCACTTTGGCAGATTCTTGTTTTCTCTGTTTTTATGGAAAGGAAATTGTACATTAAGCAATATTGTGTTGCTCATAATGAAGAGGAGGGAAGAGGGGAGGAAAAACAATTTGAAACATGATAGAGAGGCAGAGTGAGGTTGTTTCAAACTATTTTGCTGTTAATCCATAATCAGAGTTATTTCACACATTAGAAAGACCATTGCTATGTAGAGATTACCGAAGCCTCATACCAAGGTCAGATAGAAAGCAAGCCTTGATGACGTGAGTGGGGAATTCTATAATGACCACATCTTGTAATCTGGAGACCTTGTGCTTGTCTCCAGGATGCATTCTGGAGTAGCTCTTCATTAACTCCTTATGTTTATCCTGCTCCAGTTACAGGATTCCTCATGTTTTACGGTGAAAGTGGAGTAAAGTACTCCAATTTTGGAGCAGGAACAGTCTTTTCTGTCTCCATTCACCTTATTTTCATCCCAATGAACTTTCTTTTGGAGGCAGAGTTGACACGGTGTGCTGTGCTGTGTCCCTTCAGCTCAGTTCCAGTGGGAGCAAGAGAGGTTACATTGCCAGACTGTGTGCTTTGTCCCTTCTGGGTGGGCAACAACATGTGTTACTTTCTGCAGCTCTGGATTATTATTGTAAAAATGCAAATATGTTATGTGATAACGCGAATAAGTGAGTTTGTCACTTGGCAGAGCCAACGCTTCAACTGTTGTTCTGGCTGTCCGTCTCTCTGTGGTCTGCCTGAATGGCCCGTACCGTTGACCCATTTATATTCTAACATACATTTATCCGTGTTTTTTAACATTTTGGTTTGTAGGCTCTTACGTATTTTTGAGGGAGGTTTTTGTCTTTCTAGAGGGAAGTTAAGCCTCTTGGAAAAAAGCTTGCTTTGCTTAGTTATTTTTCTCAAGACTCATGGGCAGTCTTTGAAGTCTGAGATCGACCAACTTGTGTTGAGTTTCCCTGATGTACAAATAGAGGTACTGTATGTCTCTTCCTGAAAGGCTGTTTCCAAATTTGACACGTGCCTCCCTTCTTTTGCGTACTTTTATGCTTATCTGAGGTTGGTGAAAAAGGCTATGCTCTATAAGCTATTATATTTCTTAAAGGCCTCCTTGCTCCTGGTGTTTTCTGTCAGCGATGGGGAGATGGGTGCTGTTCCTTGTGCCACAACCATTCTCTGTCCCTGAAGCCGAACCTGTTGCTTTCACAAATCTCACAGTCCAGATTCCATACAGTATTCCACTTTTGATTCCTTACCTAATTGTTTTTCTGTAGAAAGGATCACACTGAACAAACCCAAGAGGATCCAAGAAAACACATTGTAGTTTTGGAAGTTGTGTTACTTGACTCATCTAGCAGGAGCCTGTATCGTGAGAATGATCACTGTTTCTGATGGTTCTTACAGATAAGCTGCCTGAACCTCGCGTTTAGCCAGGAAGAGGTAATAGGACCCAAGAAGAAAAGGAAGGTCAGTGAACCAGAGAAGCTGCTTCTGGAAGGCAGGAAATGATGTTCATTCTGACACAGAATACATTTTGGAAGGTGTGAGTTTGCATTGTCATCTGACTAGTAAAGACCTTTACTGTATTCCAGTATTTAACTCTTCCGCATACTGCATGTATTTCTGCGTGTTTATCTGTCTAGTGCAAACTTTGGATTGCGAAGAGACAGCGGGCGCCATAATTGTCGTGACAATGTCCACCAACAGTACTTGTTTGATGTTTTAAAGTTGAGGATTTATGATTCCATGTGAATGGTGTCTGCGTGCTTCTTTCTCTCTGTCTCTCTCACCCCCCTCTACCCCCACTCCCTGGCTAAGTTTCCACCTCTGTGGCTGGACTGTGCTTTACCAATATGTCATCAATATTTTATGGCACTATTTCAAGATTAACTCTCTGAGCTATCAGTGCCAGCAAGCAACAAGTCGCATGATTCACTAGATTGTGCTTAACTTCATCCTATCTACTGTTTCCGGAGCATAGATTTTTTTTCAGAGAAGGGTTTTTATCTATATTGAATACAGAGATAAAGTAATCTATACACATTTTCTGCTGGTGCTGAATGTTTTTTTTCTGACTCTGCAAGTAGTGTTGCTATGACTGTATTATCAGTTTATTTCTAAAACAGCAGTCCACCGTGTGCCAAGAGGCTTAGACAGTTGTACAATATAAATTGTGTTGAAACATACCACATTTAAAACCTAATTTTAATAAAGGTACCTTGTGGTTTCCAATAGAGGTAAGGAGAACAACAGCAACAAAAGAAAAAAATCTCTGTGTCCCTTGAAGCAAAGGTGCTGTGCTTTGCATCATGCAGATTGCCTGGCAAGCACTCTGTCAAGACCTAATGGCTGTTACTGGAGTAAGAGGAGTGAAATGGTCTTAATTGGTCTTAGACATTTTAAAAAAGATGTCCAAGGAACAGCCTTTGCATTACATTATGCACATTGCAAAAGATACTGAAATATGAAACAGTGAAGAAGAGAATGTAGTGCACTCTCTTCCCAACGTAATGTTGGTTGCTTGCAGCGTTCACATCTTACGGTGGTGAGGAAATAAAAGCACTAGAGTACAACAGAGTAATGCACCCAGTGGTGTGGCAGCATCCCTGACATTTCAGATATGCAGCATGATATTTCAGGACAGGACTTGAAGAGCAGCAGTGGTTTTGGACGTAAGGTGTTTGTTTCATAGTGTATGTCAGTCAGCTCTGTAGAAAGCAGTGAGGATCACTTGACAAATACCTGACCTGTAGTGTCTAGGGCATCTGATTGAAGGATCTTGGCCTCCAGTGCCATGGCTTGACTCACCATTAATATGATGATGTCTTCTGCTGTGGCAGTGCTTGAGGTTGGCTCCAGACATCAGGAATCTTCCTCACTGCTGAAACAGTGATCTTTCCTTGACCGGATGAAAGGTGGGGATTGATGCGTCTCTCTTGTGCTTTTACACTGGTTGGCCACCTGAAAGAGTTGAAAGCCAGACTAGGACTGGCTGAGTGGGTAGAGATAACACTGCAGCTGAACACCCCTGGATGTTCAGTCGACCTCCTTCTCCAGGTAGCTGAGTAATGCGTTGCAAGCCTAATGCTAATACCAGAGCTGTCCTTACTCGGCCCAAGGCAGACAGACCACTGACTGTCCCTGAGCCTGCAGCAGTGTCTGGCAGGTTTCGTGGCTTGATGCCTATTTCACAAAACTTGTAGAACATGAGAGTTCTCCATTTTATCCTCACTTTCAGTCCTGTGTTCTCATTTTTGCACCTGTGGCCTAATAAGCCAGTTTGTTCACATGCCAGAGCAAACCAGAAATCTCCCTTCTGCCCAGATTTTGTAATGATATTTGCTCTCACGCCTGCACATCCACAGGAGGCCTGCGTTCTTCGCAGGACAGCTACAGCTCAGGACCTGCCTTGACCTGAAAGCTCTGCCCTGGCACTGCTTGACTGTGTGGCTTCCATATTCCTTCAGCCCGCTTACTCTTGCCTGCACCCAAAGCCTTGTCATGTTCAGCTTGTCATGTTCCTCAACATAGGAAAGACATAGACCTGTTGGAGTGTGTCCAGAGGAGGGCCACAAAGATGCTGCGAGGGCTGGAGCACCTCTCCTATGAGGACAGGCTGGGAGAGTTGGGGGTGTTCAGCCTGGAGAAGAGAAGGCTCCAGGGAGACCTTATTGCAGCCTTCCAGTGCCTAAAGGGGCTCCAGGAGAGCTGGGGAGGGACTTTTTACAAGGGCATGGAGTGATAGGATGAGGGGGAATGGCTTCAGACTGAAAGAGGGGAGATTTATATGAGATACTAGGAGAAATTTTTTACTCTGAGGGTGGTGAGCCCCTGGGGCAGGTTGCCCCGAGAAGCTGTGGCTGCCCCATCCCTGGAGGTGTTCAAGGCCAGGTTGGACGGGGCTTGGAGCAACCTGGGCTGGGGGGAGGTGGGGGGCTGGAGGTCGTCAAGGTCCGTTCCGACCTAAACCATTCTGTGATTCTATGTTGTCGTGTTGTGCGTATAGGAGAAAGTCAAACGTGTCTGTGATGATGGCTACTCAAACAGCTTGGTCTTTCTCCTGTACACATGATACCACAGGGCCTGGGGGCATGCTGGCTTGCTTGGTGCACACTGGAAGATGCAAAGTGTCTTGTCCCACAATGAAAGTGAAGTAATCTGTCTTGCGTTACCACACAGTAAGAGCGTCCACACAGACACCACCAAGTGAATCCACAGCTTAGTTGACTGCACAGTGGTCTTGTAGCCATGGCCAGAGACTCACTGTCTCAGTTCACGTTGGCTTCTAATCAGCTATTTTACGGTAATGACTTTTAGTCATTTTCATTTCAGGCTTGGTTAGAAATGAAGTACCTTGTGATGAACTGCCACAGTAAGCGTCTGATTTTTCTTTCCCACAAACTTGTGGTTACCATCAGATTCTAAGAAAAGTCTTTCCACTGCAGATTGGAATCATATAAGCCACTTACACATATCCTTTTATTTATTAGCAATTCTGCTTGGCTAGCTAAAGGTAAAAAAACCTTTTTCTTGTGTTTCAGTCGCATTTCTAGTTAATACTCATTAACTGACTTAATGTATGTTACACATCATCAACCTGATTCACTACTGACATAAAACAGAAGCAATTCGTTAGTAACGGTCCCTTGCCAATTAGTGAACTAAATTACGTTTGAACAATTTTCTTCAAAGATTCTCCTCCTCCCCCCATGCATCATTTGGCAAGTCCCCTGAATGCTTACAGTAATTATGTGCGTGCAGTGAAAGGAGACTGTTACCTCTTAAACCAAAATAAATGAATATGTGATCTTTGTGCTAATGTAGCAGTGAGTAATACAAAGAATCACAGACATCCTCCCTTTGATCTCCCAAAGATACGAACAGCAATTAAGATTACAAGCCGCTTTAAAAACCCGAATATTGGGAACATTCTGTTAGGGGAAAGTGAATGCTTCACAGGGTTTTTCAGAAAATCAGTGAAGAAGGGGAACCCTTTCTCATTTATCGTGACCACAGGCTTTTTAATAGATGTAATGTGGATATCCTTAACCTGCCGAGCCGCAAACAGGTTGGCGGCGCTTCTAAAAATCGTTCCTTGTTTCTGGGATAGCGTTTAACAAGAAGAGTAGTATCTCTGTTTCAAACTGAAAGTCAAACTGAAGTCAAACGGAAAATGCTTTGTCTCAACCACATCCTTAAATACACTGTCCTCAACAAGAAAATAACCCCAGCCCCTGGTACTGCGCAGTAATCTGATGGACAGGTGTCAACATTCGTTTTTCACCTGAAAGCTGAGGATTCTTTTGGGATTTCCACTGCCGCGTGCGATCTAGGAAATCATCTGATCTCATTGCTGCTGCTTTCAGTTTTGGAAGGAGGGCAGAGAGAAGAAATGAAACACGAGGCAGCGATAGGAGAAATGAAGATTCTTTCACGCTTAAAACAGGAGAGTTCAGAGTTTGGCCATTGATTTCAATGGAGCGTGGAGGGACCTCTATCCATGGGGGTAGTACAAAAAGTCATATTGTAACACCACCCAAATGAGATAAGCATTTTTTAACTCCGGTGGATTTCTGAAGTGATACCAATGAAATACCTTGGATGTACCTTGCTATGAATGCAATTAGAAATCAGCTAGTATTTTCACAAGTATAATTCTAATCACAAATCTTTACCTGAAGGACTGTTCCGTGAGATTACCATCTCGGGATTTTGGCTGGAACTTTAATTTTTGCATTCTTCCTCTTGAGTCAGCAGGTAAAATATGTGGTTGTGGCCTGCTGTAGTGGAGTGCCTGCATTTGTCATGCCACAGGGTTGCCTTTCTTGGGGGCCAAGGTCCTCGTGCCAAAAGCATAATGTCACCCTACTGGAATCCCACCCACGTGTGTCGCTGGGCAAAGTCTTTTTTGTTAATGGATGAGTAAAATTTCATCAGGCTTTTGTTGTCATCACGAGGTAAGTAAGAGGGATTTGCATCTGAGCTGGCACATTTTCCATAAGCAGTTTCCAAGGCTAATTTAAGTCAGGTTGGCACGCAGATCTTTCCTTGAAGCGGAGCCTGAGATTCCGAAGCCTCACAGGAGTTTTCCTATGGAAAACTCCTGGTATCCGTGTGCCAGACATGCCTGTATGGCATTTCCCGGAGCATCAATGACCCACTGTTCTAATCCAGAATCCATCGACCGCCTTGTGACGTCTTCTAAGTACCTTGCTGTGGAGTTTGTCATTTATATGCTACAAAAAATAAGAATTAAGATACTCTAGCTGTAAAATATCCGTGGATTCAACACGGTGATCATTTGGTCAGGTTGTAACAGAAATAAGACAACTGTCCCCGTTTACTTTGCACGGTTTGTTTTGGAAGGGCTGATTCCCTGTGCAAGCCTCTTGATGTTTTCTTGTCTGATTAGCTGATGGTTTAGCTCTGCATTTAACACCTTTTTAAGGAGGGCATCTTTGTTGTGGAGAAGACATACCCTCGAGCGCAGTTCTGGAAGGTTCCAGGCCTGTTGCTATTTACAGGAAAGCACCCAAGACCTGCCCTGGAGAACTTCGAGAAAGCACTTAGCAGTGGGAGAAGGGGGATGTGGTAGGCAAATATGAGGTACCGTTTCTTTTACAAGCATGTCATGATATATTCTGTTCATATTACTTGTATTTCTTTACAGGACGTGCAGAGAGGGGATGTTTATTCTGATGAAAGTCTAGGCTTGATAACAGGAAACCAAGTCCTTTGTGCAGTAAATTGACCTTGAATCACACACAGACCTTTTTTCAGTAACAGAGGGTAAGACTGTCTAAAACACAGGAAAATGGTGTCTCTAGAAAACAAAGTGGCATTTTGAGTTGGCTAGAATCTGCCCAAGCCTTTGCCAGCCTCAGAACCGTGAATGTCAGCCCGAGCAGGTGGTAGAGATGCAGCCGCGGGTCAGGGACTTGTCAGGAGGGCCGGGGGGGCGACAGTTGCTTTTTGTCCCTGAATACTTTTTCTTAAAAGTTCATTCTCACCAGCAAATTGAAATGGCATGTCCCTGCGGGGGAGGCACAGCACTGCGTGCACTAGTGGGGGCGTTCAGTGATTTGTTGAAGGACTCCCTCCCTTCCACTCTTCCCCCACTGTAGAGAGCACTGGCCTTTGGGGGCAGGAACCGCATCTCGTGAGCCCTTGCAGGGAGATGGCTTTGATCTTGTCAGATGTTTCTGGATGCTTCCACAGCATTAATAAAACAGCGTAATGGGATGCAGTTTTATTAATGACCAGTATTTCCAGAGTGAAGGAGCTCGCCTTACACACAAAAAAAGGTTATATTTTTCTCTCTGCTGTTCCACCCTGGCATCTGAGACACATCACACGTGGCCAGCTGTCCGCTGCTACAGCTCTCCAGTCCCAGCATCTTTCCCTCCATTTGTTGAAGACTGGATCTTGTTCGTTGGAGGCAATTACTTGCCGTTGATCATTCCTACGAGGCCGTAACATCGGGCATCAGCAGGGTTTTGGCGATTCCTAGCTGTGTCCCCTAAGCAGAGAGCTGGGAAGGGACAGCACGGGTAGCTTCAGCTGCTGCATCCCCTGTCCTCCTAAAAGCTTAGGTCAACTACCTGTTTGTTGGGTTACTTTTCAACCAGAACCTTTGCCTGATCTGTCTCACCCTGTGGCCAACGCGCTAATGATGGTGCAAGGGGAAGGGTGAAAACGAGCTCAGGAGCTGTGGGGCTGGGGACAAGGACCTCTGGTTTTGGCACCAACCTCCATGTAGGCCAACTTGAAGAGGAGCAGGAGACCATAGCACAGCAGAAGGCAAAACTCCCCCGAAACAATCCTGGTGTTATTCCATGGTAAACTGAATCAGTGCAGACTTCAGAGGGGTGGAAGATATTGGTAAGCACGACATCTAGACAAAGCGTAGTTGTCTGTACACAACGAAATATTTCCTTTGGCTTGTGGTTGTTTGGCTTTTACCTGGTTTCCCTGCCCAGGCAGTGGAATTACACCAAAGTAAAAAAAGAATTGGGCCAGTCGCCTGACAGCATTTACTTTCTATTTTCAAAGTACTGCAAAAGAATTTAACCTGAGGCTTTGGGGCAAGAATATCCCAAAAAAGCCCCAAACACTCTCAGCATCTCTATACGTTTTGGATGAGGCTAGATGGGCCCATCCAAAGATGCTTGCTGCTTGCGTAAACTTTGGGCAAGCTTTGTGTGCTTAAAAGCTTTGGGTGACTTGGAAATCAGACCCACAGTCAACCCACAGTGTTTCTGCGAAGGAGATCCAAGCGTGAGCAAGGATATGACACGGATCTGTCAATTTTCTGCTTTAAAAGAGACGTTAGTTTGCAAGTAAATTTGCCGTGTTGGTGGTGTTCCGGAGGGCCATTACCTACTTATTTTCAGAAATTATTTAGCCGATTGGCTGGCCAGCTTTCCTTTTCCCAGGCTGTTTAAGAGCATGTAAGAGCTGAGCTACTTGGCTACAAGAGATTTTCTTCTCTGAAATTGGCAGCTGCTCATTCCGGAAGGGAATCAGCATATTTGGCCACTGATTGCAAAGGAAAAGGGAAAACCATTATTTTTCCATTTCACTTATTTAACTATCCAGTGGGAGACATTGGCTGTATTTGGGTGACCCTTATTACTAAGGCATTGCTAAGGCTTCCCTCCTCTGCCCTTCGCTTAAAAGTAGAAAATAAAAATATTCAGTTCTCAAAAATGCATAGATTCTCCCTGGCTGGATTAGGAGCTGGCTGGTGCCAAGTATCTAATTGTATCAGGCCTTACACAGCAGTATATTCAACGTCACGGCTTCATGAGTCAGGATTTTCTGTCTGAAAAGGATCACGTCAAGAAGCCCAGGACAAAAATTCCCTATAGCCCAGCAACAGAGCTTGCTGTGTAAGAAGCTCTGTTAGGAAAGAGAGTGAGATGTGAAAGTCAGATATTTCTGCCTGGGCATCCTTCCACGTTGGACAAAGGAAGTACTCAGTAACGGTCAATGAGGCTTCTCATGACTCAAGTGCTTTGATAATTGCTCCTGGAGCACAGTGTGTGAAACTCCACAAACCTGCGAGGCAGCCGGCCATGCTGGTGGAAACGCGAAGGGTGGGTTTGCTGATGTCAGGATGCCTTTGAAGTCACTCCACCAGCGCCTTGACGCTGGGGTTTCTCGAGCCGAGGAAACCATGTTGGGCCAAAGCGTTGTGGCTGTTGTTCAGACTTGCTGTGATCTCATGGTAGTGTGCCGGATCTGGTTCCTTGTCATTACATCACAAGGGTTTTGCTTGTGTCGTAGTCAGCCCCGCGTGCATCACCGTGGCAGGAAATGCTGCTCATGGGCAGACTTAGATTTTTCAGTGTCTTGCAATTGGTATTTCCTCCACTTTCTAACAGTAATTCCATTAATCCATCAGTGCTGATTTCATCCGCGGATCACAAGGGTCTTTGCAAGAGAGGTTGAACATAGAATCATAGAATCATAGAATGGTTTAGGTTGGAAGGGACCTTGAAGATCACCTCGTTCCACACCCCTGCCCTGGGCAGGGACACCTCCCACCAGCCCAGGTTGCTCCAAGCCCCATCCAACCTGGCCTTGAACACCTCCAGGGATGGGGCAGCCACAGCGTCTCTGGGCAACCTGTTCCAGTGCCCTACCACCCTCAAAGTGAAAAATTTCTTGCTAATTCTCATCTAAATCTCCCCTCTTCCAGTTTAAAGCCATTCCCCCTCATCCTATCACTCCATGCCCTTGTAAAAAGTCCCTCCCCAGCTCTCCTGGAGCCCCTTTAGGTACTGGAAGGGGCTCTAAGGTCTCCCCGAAGCCTTCTCTTCTCCAGGCTGAACAACCCCAACTCTTTCAGCCTGTCCTCATAGGAGAGGTGCTCCAGCCCTCTGATCATCTTCGTGGCCCTCTTCTGGCCCCGCTCCAACACGTCCATATCTTTCCTATTTTGGGGCTCCAGAGCTGGAGGCAGCACTCCAGGTGGGGTCTCCCCAGGGCGGAGCAGAGGGGCAGAACCCCCTCCCTCGCCCTGCTGGTCACACTTCTGATGCAGCCCATGACACGGTTGCCCTTCTGGGCTGCGATCGCACACTGCCGGCTCACGTTGAGCTTCTCATCAATCAGCACCCCCAGGTCCTTCTCCTCAGGGCTGCTCTCCAGCCATTCCCTGCCAGCCTGGAGTTGTGCTTGGGATTGCCCCAACCCAGAGGTAGGACCTTGCACATATTTATTACCTCTACAAAGAGGGAAAAGCTTAAATTCAAACTGGATGTGACTCTTCTGAGGTCACACAACTCTGCCAGGAGTGATGTGGCAGAGATCTCAGTTCTTTAAGTTGCTGTCATCAGATGCTTATCTGGAGTTCCTGATATCGCATAGACTCCTGTTAAGAATTTCCTTTGTTAATCATCGGGAATATTAGGAGACGGCCTTTGGGAAATGAACTTCTTGCTAAATTCATCTCTTTGCTGGATGCCATCTCACTTTTGGCTGTGGTCTGTACCTTACTCGAGTGTTCTGGTGACATTTTGTATTTGAGGGAGGCATCTAGGAGAGGTTCCTATAAAGCGATGTTTCTCTGAAGCTGAAACCCTTTCAGATGGTGTATTCACCCTAATTTGAGGTGTTTGAGGGGTCTAACTGAAGGCCAACGGCCCTAAACTCCGTATTTGGTCAATGAAGAGAGATCAGCTCTTCCCCAGGATGATTCAGAGCAGAGATGGACTCTTCTTCTGAATCACTCCAAAGGAAGTCTTTTATCTCTCTTTCTCCGTTACCTTTCCCCACTAACGGCGGTCTTTGAATGAGCTGCTGTGAATACCCATCCACATCACGCTGGTCTTGACTGGCAAAGGCAGTGGACTTGCTCCTCTGCCCTTGTATGGGATGCTGAGAAGTCATGCAGGGGCAGATTATTTTGCATCTGTGCTTTGCAGGCTTTGCACCTTCCTCTGGAACATCTGGTGTGACTTACTGCTAGAGGCAGAGACTGGTTGGATGGGCTTTAGGTCTGATCCAGCCTTTCCTGGCTTCCTTTGATCTAAAATAAGGTTTAGCCATCACTTACTGGTGCAGCAAGGGCAAGAATTTTGCTGCCTTCAGTATTTCTTCAGCCTTTTGAGAAACAAAGAGTCACTTTCTTTGGGTTTGGTGATCCAGGAGATTAGAGTTGATCCCGTAAATCCGACAGTGTATACAGCATTTCCGGGAGGTGTGTATGGACAACCCTGTGCTGCCCGGCCCCGTGCGAGCACAGCCTGCCTTGGGCAGGCTCGTCAGGGTGGATGCGAGGTTGGGGAGAGGTGGGCAAGAAGACCATTTGGCAGAACAAAGATGGAGTGAAAACATATGGGGATTATTTAGCTTTGGGTCATCTTCAGGTGGTGTTGGTGATCATTTTCTGCTGAAAAACCTGACTCATGGAGAATTTGTGGGAGGACCCTCCCATGAGGCACTTTGGGAGCCACGCTGCACTTGGGGGACTGGTTTTTGAGCCTTCTCTGCTGGTATTTTCTGAAGAAGACAGCGATAATGTTCCCCTGGGTCCAGCCTCCTGCTTCCAGGACGCGGCGAGGGCTGCGCTGACCTACTTAAGCTGAGGAAGGAAGGAAAAACGTTCTTCATTCTTCGGGGCCCACCTGCTCTTTCACTGCTGTTCCCACAGCCAAGGAACATACCTTTGCTAAGGAAACACATGAACAGGCAGCTCTTTGCAAGGAACTAAACCCATCTGCGTGGGCCGGGAGGAAGAGGGAGGCCAGCCACAACAGCTGCCCCTCTGGTAGGCAGGAGGTTACAAAGAAGCCTTGATGCCTTCTGAGTAAGAGCAAATTCTTAAGCAAAGCGAGGGTGCAGATTCCCCTCTCTGGGAGCAAGGCAAGTCTGTTCTTGGTGGGAAGTTCCTTCTCGGAGACTCACCTGGGGAAGAAGAAGGGGAATATGGAAATCGCCGGGCTGCGTGGGACTGTGGGACCGCAGCCTGCTCCATTGGTAGGGTTGAGCAGGTCCAGCCCTGTGGCAGGCAGCGGTGGAGCGGCTTCTCTGGTATGTCGGGAGCGTGGTGGCTCTGTGCCCTTGGGCTTTTGGGCTAGATTTTTTACCCAGCGACATAAATGCACAGCAGAAGGAGGAGGACCTCGGATTTCCCCTCGCCCAGATGCACAAGCTGCTCTGCTTCCCGGTGCTATCCCATCTAGAATCAAAAAGGAGAAGCTGCCTTGCTCTTCCCATCCTCCTCCCGGTGTGGCACGCTGCTGGGAGGGAGCCATCCTCATGGATCCGGGCACTCGGCTGTGTCCCTGTGTCGAGGATGGGCAGCACCAAACAGCCTCCTCCACTCTTTTCATAGAACCATAGAATGGTTTAGGTTGGAAGGGACCTTGAAGATCACCTCGTTCCACCCCCCTGCCCTGGGCAGGGACACCTTCCACCAGCCCAGGTTGCTCCAAGCCCCGTCCAACCTGGCCTTGAACACCTCCAGGGATGGGGCAGCCACAGCTTCTCGAGGCAACCTGCCCCAGGGGATCACCACCCACACAGGCAACAATTTCTTCCTCATATCTCATCTCAATCTCCCCTCTTCCAGTTTAAAGCCATTCCCCTTCATCCTATCCCTCCCCTCCCTGATCAAGAGTCCCTCACCAGCTCTCCTGGAACCCCTTTAGGCACTGGAAGGAGCTCTATGATCTCCTTGGAGCCTTCTCTTCTCCAGGCTGAACACCCCCAACTCTCTCAGCCCAAAAGCAACTGCAGTTCAGGGCCGAGAGATGCCCGAGCTCCAGGGAGCAGCAGGGTTTCACATGCTTCCTCCTTCCTGCCCTGCTCCTCCATGTTGCCGCTTGCTCAGTGTTGACGTGCTTCATGCTTAGACCAAAAATCCTGGGCTGTACACCAGGCTGAAGGCCTGAAAGCTAATTGTGCCAGCACCAGCTCGTGAGCAGGTCTGGATGTCTCCCAGCACATTGCTTTGAGGGCTGCAGGCTGACCCCACGGGACTGCGCTTGCATCTGGCATCCACACGTCCTGGCGCGGATGGCTGGTGGCCACCGGCCGGCGTTTTGGGCTGGGATGGAGCATCCTCCTCCTGCCCGTGCACAGTGGCCC
>NW_009646638.1:292678-294125 GCF_000708025.1 Charadrius vociferus
TCAGGAGAGCGAGGGGATTTGGGAGATAAAAGCGGGATGAATCCGGCGAGCCGGCAGGGTGCGCACGGGGCTGGGGAGGGCTGGGTGGGGAGAGTTATTACTTCAGGTTATTTTTTGGAGGAGTTTGGATATTTCTAGGGAACTGCCCTGCTTGTGTTTTCTGCCCAGCTGGCTCCCTCCTCCCCTGTGGTTACGAAAAGATGTTTTTTCAGCCAAAACCGACTTGGTTCCCCAGCCCCTCTCGGCGAGCCTTGTGACACTGCCTTCAGCGGAGGCAAAGCGGTGATCGGCGCTCAGTGCTTTCCCACAATAGCCCGGACACTGCTGTAAGGGAGCCAAAAAAACCTTCCGGCTCCAGAAGGGATTTAGACCAGCGAACCCATTCTGCTGCCTGAATTCAACCCCTTGCCCTGGACGTCTCCGAGCGGCTCCTGCTTCCCTCTGCTCTCAACCAAACCTGTTGCGCATCCCGGCCGGGAGGTTGAGGCTGGGAGAAGGTCCATGGAATTGGGGAGCCGCCGTTTGGTGATGCTGCGGTGAGCTGCCTGCTCTGCATCCCCATCCTGCCTCTTCCTGGGGGTCTCCAACAGGCAGCAATCCCAGTGCACCCCCAACGTGGACATGGGAAAAACTCCCCTAAAAGTCTCTCGCTGCGGTCGAAGCTCAGAGTTTCTTGTCCCACCTTCTGCCAATGGATAACAGATCGCTCTGCCCTGCTCCACAGCAGCCCTTGCGACTCCCACCACACCTTTTCCAGGCTTTTCCATCCTTCCTGGCAGGCGGTGTCCCATGCTGGGCTGGCTCAGGGCTTTCTTGAAGTCTTCAAATCATCCCACGAGCTGGCAGCTGGGGGAAGAGGGGTTCCCCTGCCCTGCCGGCTGCTGCCGCTGTCGCTGCCGGGTCACGCTCATCCCTGCCTGCTCCAGCCCTCCTTCCCACCGCTCTCCCGTCCTCCAGCACCATCTCAGTGGTCCCCATCCGGCTCAGACCCTACACCTGCACCAACACCTCGCCGTTCCCCCAGCTTCGCCGGTGACCGAACCTGCGCCCAGCAGTTACCTACAGCTGGATGCCACCGGCCGCGCGCCCGCTGGGACAAGGGCGGCCGCTCTCCTCCCCGGCTCGCTCCGGGCGTTTGCTGCACAGCGCTCGCGTGCAGGCAGCTGGAGGAAATCAGAGGAGCTGGTTAGAGAAAATCTGGGCAACGGCAAGGGAAAAAAATTAAAAAAAATCCTGGGACCTGGCAAGTTCCGACGCAAGTTTCCATGAGAAATCCAACGTGGCCATCGCCGGCCCGCGCCTGTGCTGGAGCCCTCCCAGGCCTCTCCCAGGGTCAGCGGCGCTGCCAATGCCCACCCAACTTTCGCCGAATCCCAGCCAAGCCTGATCCCGTGCCCGTGGCGCCGGCGGCTCCGCGAGCCCCTTCTCCCACCGCCGCCCGGAGGGG
>NW_009646638.1:294204-295369 GCF_000708025.1 Charadrius vociferus
GAGCCCCTTCTCCCACCGCCGCCGGGAGGGGACGGTTCCCAGACGCCTGGGGAGCCGACAACCTCTTGTTGCTCCCGTGACATATTTATTGCTATCACTATAGTCTTTAATTTCCTTTGTTTCAGAATATCTGACGGCGCAATTAAGAAGGCCTGAAGGGAAACGTGTGTGCTCGGTCATCAGCCCTGCGGTTACTGTCTGTCTGGAAGCGGCGCTGGAGCCGGGCTCGGGGAACAGCTGCCAGGCTTCCAGGCTTGTTTTCATTTTCTAAGAGGTTAGCTGAAAGCCCGATGCGAAAAGACACCCATACACGCCCAAAAACCCCGCCACACACACGGAGCCACACGCACACATACGGAAACACACACATAAACACAGATGCGGGCCGACACGCAGAGACATAAACAGACCCCTGCGCGAAAGCTGCCCCGGGGACACAGGACGGGACCTGCGCTATCTATTTTAACAGGCCGCGGCGCGGTGGGACGGCGATGCCGCCGGCTCAGGGTGGGGAGCGCGGAGCCCGTTGCACTTTGCACCTCCGAGCCGTGAAGTGCAGCTTGTTCTGCCCCGGCTCAGGGGTGATGGGGCAGATCCCTCCCGCTGCTCATCCGAGACCTTTTTGGGGGAAGAGCCCGGTCACGGTAGCTGCGAAGAGGCACAGCTGGGGCTTGTTTCCTCCCGGGCTTGGCCGCCAGGCGAGCATGCGAGGATGCGCACAAGGATGCGGCCGGGGGGGGGGCTGCGCAGCTCCCCCTGCCGGCACTGGGAGCCAGGCTGGTCCCCTCTGCCCGGGAGCGCTGGAAGCGGGGAAGAAAGGTTTACTATTAAATTGCAGCAGGGTTAGAAAAAGAGAGAGACTTTCACTTTGTCCCCAGGGGATGGAAAAACCCGGTCCTGGAGGGGCTGTGGCTCCTGATGCCCTGGGGACCAGTGGTGCCAGGCTGATGGGGACCAGTGGTGCTGGGGTTATGGGTACCAGCGATGACAGCAGGATGGGGACCGGTACTGCTGTAATGGTGGGGACCAGTGGTGGTGGGGTGATGGGGACCAGTAGTGGGGGGGAATGGAGACCAGTGGTGCTGCAGTGATGGAGACCAGTGGTGGTGGAGTGATGAGGATCAGTGGTGGTGCGGTGATGGGGACCAGTGGTGGTGGAGTGATG
>NW_009646638.1:296445-296861 GCF_000708025.1 Charadrius vociferus
GGGGGCAGGGTGATGTGGGCCAGTGGTGCTGCAGTGATGGGGACCAGTGGTGCCTGGGTGTTGAGCACCAGGGAGAGCCGCTGCTGCCCCACAGGAAGCTGACGTACAGCAGCACCGAGGTGGAGTGTTTGGCAGCAGAGTTTGGCAGCGCCAAGGTGGGGTGACTGCAGCTTCCGTGTGGAAAGCCCCATCCCGGAGTCTGGTGGGCGTCTCGCCACGGATGCCAGGAGGAGACAGACTTCGCCTCCCCGACACTGCCCTCCCTGCCCCACAGCCATGCGCAGAACCCGGGTGGGAAATGCCAGGCCGGGAAAAAAGTGAGCAGAAATCTTTCTAGGAGCAGACGAATGAGTCAGGCGCATCGTTACCGGCAGGTTTGTGCCTCGCGGCTCCCCAGCTGTGGAGGAGGAGAGCTG
>NW_009646638.1:296986-299341 GCF_000708025.1 Charadrius vociferus
CTGTTCCCGCTTCAGCTTCCGTGCCGCTGTGGGGGCTCGTTTGGGGCTTGCTCCTCTCTGGCTCCCGTCTTCACAAGACGTGTAGGAACCTCCTATCTCTGGAGCCTCGGGCCCTTAGTCAAATTTGGTTGGCAGCTGCAGGCGCGCACACGCTCGCCCGGCGGGATTGCACGCACACCTTGTTTTCTTAGGGAATGAGACTCAAAGAGCCAGTTGCTGGGGAGAGGAGAGCGTGACCTGTGCTGCCAATGCACTTCATTTTGTTGCAATAAATAAACATGTCAACTGTTGTGGTCCTACAGAGTATCCCAGATGCAGCTAAAGCCAGGGGACATGCTTGGCATACTTGCAGCGAGCTCAGCAGCTGAGGGAGGTGCAGCCAAGCTCAGCGGGGACGGCAGGGCTCCCGGTGGGGCTGAACTGCTGCCCTGCTGCTGCCGAGGGCTGGGGGTCCCCAGCGGTGGGGTCCTGCTGGGGTTGGGTGTGATGCGACGGAGGCGGTGAGCAGGGTGCTATAGGTGCTATACGGTCGGGCATCCCCCAGTTTTAGCTGGAAGTCCCGGCAGTGTGGTTGGGCTGGAGATGCTGCTGCTCCCTGAGGTCAGAGAGCTTGGGGAGAGCAAAGAGCAGGTGGGCACTTCAGATGTGGGCAGATTTGGTCTCAGTCATGGCAGTTCTCTTCTGCTGTCTTCCTTTAACGTTGAAAGAAATCTCTGCTTTCTGTTCTCTGTTTCTCTGGGAATCTCTACTACGTTTGCTAATTTTCTGAGTTTTTCTCTGCCTCAGTGGGAAAAATGACAGCAGGGGCTCATCTTCTCCTGTCTCCTATGAGGAGAGGCTGAGAGAGTTGGGGGGGTTCAGCCTGGAGAAGAGAAGGCTCCAAGGAGATCATAGAGCTCCTTCCAGTGCCTAAAGGGGCTCCAGGAGAGCTGGGGAGGGACTCCTGATCAGGGAGGGGAGCCATGGGACAAGGAGGAACGGGAATGGTTTTACATAGAAAGAGTGGGGATTTAGATGAGTTATTAGGAAGAAATTGTTGACTGTGCGGGTGGTGATCCCCTGGGGCAGGTTGCCCCGAGAAGCTGTGGCTGCCCCATCCCTGGAGGTGTTCAAGGCCAGGTTGGACGGGGCTTGGAGCAACCTGGGCTGGGGGGAGGTGTCCCTGCCCAGGGCAGGGGGGTGGAACTCGGTGACCTTTAAGGTCCCTTCCAACCTAAACCGAGCCGTGCTGACCCTGAAGATGGCACAGCGCCCTTTGCTCTCCGGGACCAAGGACCACAAGCTGTGGCAGCAGGAGCGGTACAGCGGACTTCAGTGGCGTGTGCCTGCTTGGCCATGCCGTGCCACTCTGGGGTCCTCGGGGAGCTGTCGCGGCTCGGTCCCAGGGCCGGTCCTTCCCCACCATACCCACCATGCTGGTGTGTCTCTCCAGTGATACCCGCTCCTCTGGGAGCCTGCTCAGGGTTTGGTTCCCAACTCTTCACCCTTGCCAACCCTCTGCCTCTTCCCCAAGTGCCCTCCCTTTCCTTGGGTGAGATCATCCCCTTGAGCCTTGATTTGTCCCCCTCCCCAGCCAGGGGCTATGTAGGTTCAGCCCATCTGAAATGCCTTTGTTAAGCAGATGCACCTCAAATAGCTTCGGCCATGCAGGTCCGGCCACATTTTGGGCTCGCGGTCGGTCTGCAAGGGAGACTCAAGTTGCGTGAAACCCCGAGCGGAGCGGGGATGGAAGAGCTGGGGCGTTCACCTCCTTTCCGACCCCGCCGGCTGGGTGCTCTGCGTGCTACAGCATCTTATCAGATGGTCAGGGTCGGGGTGCTGAGCACTTTATCGAGGCTCCTCCATCGGTGGCGAGAGCACCCGGGGCTGCGGAAGCTTCCCCGTCTTCTGTTTGAGGGCGATAGCTGTGCTGAGATAACCTCCTCCATCAGATACCTGGGTCCGGCCCCTGTGCATCACTCCTGGCGAAAGACGAGGCAGCACGTCCCATCCTGGATGGAGGGTGATGGAGAACGGTCCCCTCAGCCCTGTGCAAGGCGCGGGGCAGGGGTGTCCCCAGCCAGCCCCAAACTGGGGTGCAGCAAGGAGAGGCCTCTCCAGCAGCTCCGCCGGGGCTGGATTTGACCAAGCTCCCTCACCGCGAGACTAAACACTTGCTTAGCAAAGCAGCCGACAAGGGTCTCTGGGGACCGCTGGGGATGTGTCATCCAGCTCCCGAGCCAGCCCCCGAGCTCCAGCAGTGTCACACAGCGAGTGGCTCCGCCGGGGGGGTCCGGATCTGGCCCCCACCCTCCCCCTGGCTCTTGCCGGCCCGTGCCAAGTCCCCCGCCGGGCACGGAGGCGACCCCCAGAGCC
>NW_009646638.1:300397-301485 GCF_000708025.1 Charadrius vociferus
TGGTATCGGCCGCTGGCTGAGGTCATTGGAAGCCCTTTCCATCTCCCCCGAGTTTGGGACGTCCGCTGAGCATGGGGCAACGCGTCCTGGCTCACACGAGCCGGGGCGATGGCACGAGCCGGGGCTGCCTCCAGCCCCAACCCTGAAACCCCGGGGCAGGGTGAGGGCTTTGGGGGGTGGGTTGGAATTTTAGGGTCTTGTCCACGCTTCGGCCGGAGCCACGTTTCCAGGGAAGGAAGAGTTAATCCCCCGCCCGCCGCTAATGAGCCTTAACTGGGAATGACCCGACACCGGGGAGAAGTGAACCCATTGTCCTCGCCTGCGTTTGACTGTCTTCCAGGGAGACTCATGAAACGCAGAGCCCGGGCGTGAGTTCCCAATTTATGTCAGGAGGCTCTGATTTATTCTATTTATTTATTTTTGCCATCTGGTTGAGGAGGGACGTTGAACGCAAGCGTGAGAAATCCAGATGTGCACAGCTCCTCGCCGTTGCGCTCGCTGCGCAGGACCTCGTCCCCAGCCCAGCTCCCGGCCCCGCTGAGCTCGACCCGACCCCCCCAGCCCGCTGCCACCCCTCCAGCCCCCGGGGACAGCTCGGTGGCACCCCTGGGCACCTGCCACGTCCCTGGCAGGGGTGAGGTGTGGACATTTACACGCAGATGGGTTCAGCCTGGATGTCCAGCCCTGGACTTCCAGCGCGTGAGATGTTGGCCATATGGTAGCGATAGCCACAGGGACACTCGGGCGTCCCCAGCTGTGGGGACGCAGTGACCCTGGCAGCCCTCACGGTGCTGGTGTGCGCTGCAGGACTTGGCCCCGTTGCATGATGCCCGTCCCAAATGGATCATCCCTCCATGGCTGCCGCCATGCCCTGCCACATCCCTACATTTTGCGGGGGGGTTTGTATTGATTTGAGGACATCTTATCTGACGGTGCAGGCTGGGAACGGGCCCCACAAATGGGCTGTCATCCCAGGCACCCTCCAGGGAGGTGGCACAGGGGACACGCGGGGTCCTTCCCCTGGTGGCGGGATGAGATGATGGGATGATGGAAGACAGCCACACCGTGCCCAGGGGATCAACTGCGGC
>NW_009646638.1:302904-303623 GCF_000708025.1 Charadrius vociferus
GTGCTCCCTGCACCATGATGGTCCCCCCACCATGCTCCCTGCACCCTGACAGTCCCCATGCCACCATGCTCCCTGCACCGCGATGGTCCCCATGCCACTGTGCCCCCTGCACTGTGACGGTCCCCACACCACCGTGCCCCCTGCACCGTGATGGTCCCCGTGCCACCATGCCCCCTGCACCGCGGTGGCCCCCGTGCCACTGTGGCCCCTGCACTGACGGTCCCCGCACCTTGCCAGTGCTGCTGAGCAGCCGGAGAGCGTTGATTGAAGCGTTCCCCAAGGAAAATGCCTTCGCAATCAGCCATCCCACAGGAGATGGAAAGGCAAGAAGGAGGAAGGGGACAGGGGACGGTGACCCCCACGCCTGCAGTGAAGCCTGGGGGGGGGGCTTTGGGGCAGCCCCGAGGTGTTTCGGGGGAGAAACAGAGGTGTTGGAGGGTGAGTGGGAAGGGAACCCAGCAAAGAGGAGCCAAGTAAATTTCTGTTGGTTTATTTAAAAAAAGGGGGGAAAAGAAGTATAAAAAAATAAATATTTAAATAGAATTCTATATATATATATTACCACAAATCTTATTATTAATTATTAATTATTATTATTATTAATAACGTTACTAAAAGTCAGGTCAGAGCACTCGGTGCACGCTGGGCTTTCCACCGAGGCAATAAATAACCCTCGCAGCCCGCTCCGGTGCCAGGAGCGAGCCAGCGCCTCCTGCCCC
>NW_009646638.1:307343-307635 GCF_000708025.1 Charadrius vociferus
GGGCCCTCCCTCCCCCGTGGTGCCCGCGGGGGGGGGGACTATGCTCCCCGGTGGGACGGCCGCCGGCTCCGTCCCCAGTGGGTGGCTTTGTCCAAGACGGTGGGACCCAGCCCCGGCCACCCCGGTACCCCCCCAGTTCGACTCCTTGGGGGGGAACACAGCCCCAAAATGTGCAGGGGGAGTGTGTCCCTGTGTCCCCGTGTCCCCACCAGGCGCAGCATCCCAGGGTCCTTCGTCCCAATCCTTTTTCCCGAGGACACGGAGGCTTTCGAATGATGCTCGAGGTTGTCCA
>NW_009646639.1:0-985 GCF_000708025.1 Charadrius vociferus
CAAGCCTGGTGCCGTGTAGGTCATCCCTGTGAAAAACGTTCATCTGATTTGTGTCAATATGGATCAATGCTAGGGCCGGATGATGGTGAAATGTGACCTTCTGTCTTATATACCCTTGTATGACTGCAAGCCTAAGGAAAACAGAGTGGTTCATGTATATAGTTCTTGTATCTTGCAAAAGTCGCCTGACGGGCATCCCAGTATACCAGTTTGGACCAGTTTTGTTGCTGACTGCGTGGTGATCTGTAAAGAGAAGTCTGTAAAGCGCATGCGTAAAGTCCAGGGTCATCCTAAGGGTGAGCAAGAAGACCCTAAGAGGTGAAGATGGCATGTTCCAAAGAAGACATGCCTGTTCCTGGAACTCATTTGCAAAGACCAACTTTTTCTCAGAATTAGTTATGAATATGTATTAGCATAAGAGATATAAACCAAAGCCAGGAACTGTACGTTGCGCGCCTTGGTAGAGCAGAGACTCCTGGTGCACCCAGCGCTGTTTGCTTGCCTTTATTCATTTAATAAATTGTAAGTTTAAATTGCAACCCGATTTGGGACTCAGTCATTTATCACAACTCGGGGCTCGTCCAGGATGGTCTTGGTTCCTAGATTGTGACTCGATCTAGGAGGGGCGCCCCACCATTTTTTTTGGTGGCTCCAGCTCAGGTCAGATAGGAACTAACGCCATCTGAACCTGAATAGAGGCAAGCAAAGAATTTGATTTTTTTTTAAGCTCGCTCCCTTGCTGGCTGCAGCAGTATATTTTGCCCGTAATTCTGCGTGCAAAGATCCGAACGAAGACGACAGAGTCGTAAGTGTTTAAGGTGTATATCGTTCGGTTGGGTGGGATTCAGTTGCCTGTGTGTGTAAGAGTGTGACTGAGACGGAACCTAGTTCCGAAGCAATTGTGGTGGTCTTCTAACCGCCGTTCCAATCTCCCGCGAGGGACTTGGCTGGGGGAGGACCGCAGCAATTCCTATAAGATTCGTGG
>NW_009646639.1:1084-3768 GCF_000708025.1 Charadrius vociferus
ATTCCTATAGGATTCGTGGGTGGGTGATAGGTCCCAAACCCCCTGCCAGACACTCTTACCGGTAACCAAGGCTGTAGGAATTGCCACAGTAAAATTCCTAGATGGGTCAGACAAAATCGAAGACCCGGGACCAGAAAAAAGGGAGCAAATTACCAGACATACCACCAGAAAGTCCATTAGGAATAATGATTAGACATTGGAATGATAAGGGCCCCAGAAAAGGAAAAAGTAAATCAAAATTGGTTCAATATTGTATGGTAGAATGGCCAAGGGAGCCTTTAAGATCACATGTCTTTTGGCCTGGTTTTGGATCTTTTGAAGACTGGGTCTGCCACACCTTAAATATACACGTTAATTCAAAAGAGCCTTTTAGTCAGGAGGAAAGTGATTATGCGGGACTGTGGATCAGGACTTCACGTCCTTTTCCAGCCTCAATACTTACACTAAAATCAGGTGAGAAGTTTGAGGAAGAAGAAGGAAAACAGGAAAAAGAAAAAGATGATAAATGGGAGCCATTGGATAACCTACCACCTCCCTATCCTAACAATCCACCCTCGGCGGTTCCCCCTCTGGTGGTCGTGCTACCTCCACCAGCACCACTGCAGTCCCTGCCTCCAACACCAACACCACCGGAATTAGATCAACCCCCGGCTGCATGTACGAGAAGCAAAACTGCCACATCTGAGGGAGCTTCTCTATATCTCTTACGAGAGGTACCCCTCAGAGGCAACCAGGGAGGCATTGGGTTTGAGGCAGTCCCTCTAAATACCACAGATGTAAGAAATGTCAAGAAAGAAATGGAGACCCTATTAGATGATCCTCTCGGAGTAGCTGAAAAACTGGACCAATTCCTAGGCCCCAAGACTTATACCTGGGAAGAAATACAGTCCATTTTAGGGATCTTATTTACTGCAGATTAGACAAGCTGGAATGAGAATTTGGGAGAGGCAGAATAAGGCAGGACCCCCGGGAGACCAGAAATGGCCAAACGTGGATCCTCACTGGGATCATCAACAACCCCAAGGAATACAGAATATGAGGAATTTGAGAACGTTAATTATACAGGGAATAAAGGAAGCGGTTCCCCAAGGGCAAAACATTAATCAAGCATTTAATGAACAACAAGGAAAAGATGAATCTCCAACAGAATGGGTGGAGAGGTTAAGGAAAAGTCTACAAATGTATTCTGGAATTGATCCAAATGCAGTGGCTGGAACCGCACTCCTAAGACCACAATTTGTAGCCAAATCCTGGGGGGACATAAGAAGAAAGTTAGAAAAGCTGGAAGATTGGAAAGAGAGAGGATTAGAAGAATTGCTTAGAGAAGCACAGAAAGTTTATGTTAGAAGAGATGAGGAAAAACAAGCAAAAGCCAAGATCTTTGTAGCAGCAGTAAGAGAAAGTCAGAAAAACAAAACCCCATCTGGAGAGAAGGAAAAAAGGACAGAGAAAACGCTCTGGAGACAGCCTCATCGAGAAAGATTCACAAGTCCCGTCTGTTACTACTGTAACAGGAGAGGACATGTTCAGAGGAACTGTCGTAAACGGGAAAGGGGTGAGAAAATATTAAAGAATAGGGGTGTCGGGGGCTGTATCTTCTGGGGACTTCAACATCAACAGAGCCCTTGATAATATTATTAATTGGTCCCCATAGAGAGGAAGTTTTCTTTTTAGTGGACACAAGGGCTGAAAAATCCACCATTCAAAAAATTCCAAAAGGAACAGAAAAAGGGAAGAGTTATATGTCAGTAGTAGGGGCAAAAGGAGAGCCTTTTAATGTACCTATCTTGAAAGATGTAGAAGTAGAAACAGAGAAGAAAATCTGTCTTAATGATTTACTTTTGCTCCCTGAAGCAGAATACAATTTATTAGGAAGGGACTTGATTTTGAAGTTAAACTTGAGCATTCAGAGTCAAAGGGACAAATTGCAGATTAAATTGTACACTTTAACACAAGAAGATGAAGAAGACGTTAACCCCTCAGTACAGTATAAAAAAAGGGAAATTGGAAAGATAGAAAAGGACCCCATAAATGTTCAGATAATAAATCCGCATCGTCCAATTAGAGTCAAGCAATACCCTATACCAATGGAAGGTCGAAAAGGATTAAAACCTATAGTTGATAGACTTCTGGAAAAAGGAACTCTGGAACCAGGTATGTCACCTCATAATACACCCATCCTTCCCGTAAAGAAACCGGATGGGTCATACAGGATGGTACAGGACCTAAGAGCTGTAAATCGGCGAACAATCACTAAATTCCCCGTGGTGGCAAATCCTTATACTTCACTAAGTCATATATCTCCCAAACATACTTGGTATAGTGTAATAGATTTAAAAGATGCTTTTTGGGCCTGCCCTCTAGGTAAGGAATCCAGAGATTATTTTGCCTTTGAGTGGGAGGACCCCGAAACGGGACGAAAACAACAATTAAGATGGACTGTGCTACCACAAGGGTTTACAGAGTCACCAAATTTATTTGGACAAACTTTAGAGAAAATCTTACAAGATTTCACATTACCCAGGGAGGTAAAATTATTACAATATGTGGACGATTTATTAGTAGCGGGAGAAACTGAAGAGGGAACCCGGAGAAACTAAGCTAACCATCAGACGAACTTGAAGAGGCCTTCATCAAAGAGCATAAGCTAAGTGGCTGTGGGAATTTCATTGTGGCTACTCCTA
>NW_009646639.1:4488-4986 GCF_000708025.1 Charadrius vociferus
GGCTCCTCCCGAGGGGTGGAAGGAAAATCAGGATATGCAATAATTAATAAGGACCTAGAACCTGTGGAATCAGGACCTTTGAGTCCATCATGGTCAGCTCAGGCTTGTGAGCTGTATGCCCTATGTAGGGCCCTGGAATTATTAAAAGAGAAAAGCGGGACTATATTTACGGATTCTAAATATGCATATGGGGTAGTCCAGGAAAAATTTGCGAAGAAAGAGGTTTAATTAATACTCAAGGGAGGAATCTTATACATCAAGAATCAATAGTAAAAAATTTAAGGGCATTAAGGGAACCAAAGGAGATCGCAGCGGTACATGTAAGAAGACACCAAAAGGGATTAGATTACCAAATCGGAGAAAATAATTTAGCAGATAAGGAAGCCCAGGAAGCAGCCCTGAGGACTCAGGTCGCTAAGATTAATGTAGTGCAAACAGAGGAGGACACCAGCAAAAAAAGACAAGAGGAAAGAGAAAAGAAGTTTACCCCTGAGGAAC
>NW_009646640.1:0-3179 GCF_000708025.1 Charadrius vociferus
CTTCTTTTTCTTTTTCTCTTCTTCTTTCTCTTTTTCTCTTCTTCTTCTGTGGCCACAGTTCATCTCTCAGCCAATTTTTTCTTCTTCTTCTCCTTCTTCTTCTTCTTCTTCTTCTTCTTCTTCTTTAAATCGCAAGCCGACAATTTCAATAAGAAATTGCGCTGTGCCCCACGTTGGGCGCCATTTGCGGACGGACCCAGACGCAGACCAATATGATCAATGCTGAAGCCACTTTATTAAAACACTTAAGCCATTATATACTTTTTGCTACAACGTGGGCTAGTTCTGCGGCTTGTGCTCATTGGGTTTTAGACCTATACACACCAACTATTCTGGTTAAATGCAGCTGTAACTTATTATCTACACTTTGTTACTATTTCTGCCAAGTCAGTCTTTTAATTAATACACATTCCGCATCTGTTGGGAAGTAGCAGTAGTTTCAGTGTCAGCGCATGATTTCCTCCTTCATGTTGACCTTCAGTACGTGTCCGTTGTTTTCCAAGAAGTTTCCCACAGCTGCCCAGAGAGGTGGTGGAGTCTCCGACTCCGGAAACATTTAAAACCTGCCTGGATGCCATCCTGTGCAACCTGCTCTAGGTGAACCTGCTCTAGCAGGGGGGTTGGTCTAGATGATCTCCAGAGGTCCATTCCAACCCCTATCATTCTGTAATTCTGTCAGAAACACTATCCACCTCCCAAAAGTCCTCCAGCCTCTCCCCCGTTATGCAGCTTGAAGAAATACACCTTTCCTTGTGCGCTGGTTCTGCTGGATCCACTTCCCCGTCTCTTCCATGGTCAAGGCCACAAGGCAGGTTCAACATGGGCAGATCCTGTGCTCCTGGGGATCAGGGATGGCAGGTTCGCCTAATACTGAGGGAGGACATTACAAGGAGGATGGCAAGAAGGACCCTTGTCAATGCACACGCCTGCATGCATACTTTTGACTCAAAAAGTGATATGGTAGAAGCAACGAGGAAGACTTCTAGAATAGCCAGGAACCACCACCACAGTTCCCGCTGAGATTTACATGCAGAGGGAGTTTCTAAATTGTCTGTCAACCTAAGACAGTCCACAACAGGAAAGCACTAGACTGCTTGAGGGCTTTTTTTTAATGGTTTTATTACAGAAAAATACATCTTTGTAGACAAAGCGTGTAAGGAGAAACAACAAATTTCCCATGTAGAATTGTAGAATTCAATGCTTCAGCAGCATGATGGGCAGGGATCGCTTACAGTCAGCCAGGAACAGTTCAGACACTGCTAACAAGCCAATTAGAGGAACAGGCAAAATGACTCCCTTCATTTTGCTTGGCCTGCTGAGATGCTGAGCTCTTGGACCTCCAGCTCCCCCTAACAGAAGGCAATTTTATATTTTTTGAAAACCAAAACAATTATGTGAGTGACTTATTTAACTTCTGGTTGAGAAGAAGAAAATGTGCTTCAGACATTGTCACTGCAGATACCAGAGTGCCTCCTAGCGATATATTAGTATAACACCTACTTTAAAAAACTGCATGTGGAGGGGAGCAGGGCAGTCGCCGGCCTTATTTTAGGATTGGGAACAGATTCATAGGATGATATACAGTTAGTTATTAGCACTGGTGTTCCAATGATCTAGTAACTCTGTCTACTCCCCCTTCTATTGCTTGTCTCACTTTCTTGAGTAAAAGCTAGGTCTAAATGTAAGGAAAGATGAAAAAAATAATCTGTTTTTATTAAAATATTTTGAAATGCTTGAAAGTTTTGGAGAAGTGATGTTACTCACATAAACACTTGACAATCACAGACCTTAAATATTTTTGTGAGCATGCTGATTTCCAAAAATATTCAAGATTGATTTCAGGTTTGATTTCTTAAAGTGTAAGACTTAGCAGCTCTTTCTGCCTGTCTGCCTCTACAGAAAGCCTTGGAAAAATCTCTTCTGTTCTACCGTCTTACTGTACTGTATCCTGTCATGAAGCTCACCTTTCCCTGCAGAGCCTCATGGCAGCTGATGAGCATTCCACAAGCTGATCTAAACTTCCACTGTTGTATCCTGTTAAATAATAGCACAAACTGTATGCTGGACCTTGTCCTTACCAACAAGGAGGGGCTGGTAGGCAGTGTCAAGCTCAAGGGTAGCCTGGGCTGTAGTGACCATGAAATGGTGGAGTTTGAGATCCTCTAGGCAGCGAGGAGGGTGTGCAGCAAGCTGACCACCCTGGACTTTGGGAATGCTGACTTTGGCCTCCTGAAGAAGCTGCTTAGTATGGTGCCATGGGATGAAGCGCTGGAGGGAAGAAGGGCCCAAGAAAGCTGGTTAATATTCAAGGATCACCTTCTCCAAGCCCAGGAGTGATGCATCCCTACAAACAAGAAGGCAGGCAGAAAAGCTAGGAGGCCTGTATGGATGAACAAGGATCTCCTGGACATGCTCAAAAGGAAAAGGGAGGCCTATAGGGATTGGAAACAGGTGTGGGTAGCCTGAGAGGAATACAGAGGAATCGTTCGAGCAGCCAGGGATCGGGTTAGGCAAGCTAAAGCCCAGACTGAATTAAATCTGGCCAGGGACATTAAGACAAACAAAAAATCCTTCTATGAGTATGTCATCGAGAAAAGAAAGACTAGGGAAGATGTGGGCCCTCTCCAGAAGGAAACAGAAGACCTGGTTACCCGGGACAGGGACAAAGCTGAGGTACTCAATAACTTTTTTGCCTCAGTCTTCCCAGGCAAAGACCGCAGCCACACTACTCATGATGCAGAAGGCAAGGGTGAGAACTGGGAAAATGAAGAACCACCCACAGTAGGTGAAGATCAAGTGCGAGACCACCTGAGGAACCTGAAAGTGCACAGATCTGTCGTAGAGACAGACACGACACTCAATATCCAGTTACAGCAATCGTCCCTTTATTTTACAAGCAGTGCTCTTTTATATCCTCTTAGCTGGTTGCTTATCTGTGCATATATTCTAACATTCTACTTTTGCCCAATCCACTCTCACATCACACACCATTCAGCCAATACAATTGTTGATCACGCGCTGTTCATGCTCTGGGAAAAGCCAGGATGTTTGCCACCCCTTATCTTGTTTGCTCGGATCTTCTCAGGATTCTTCTGTCTCCTCAAGGGTACACGGGTATCTGTTCAGGGTCAGTGTTAAACTTGTATTTTGACCCCTCGGCCCAGCCGAGGTCTCCCACA
>NW_009646640.1:5478-6698 GCF_000708025.1 Charadrius vociferus
CTCTCGTGAGACCCCACCTGGAGTACTGCATCCAGCTCTGGAGTCCCCAGTGTAAGAAGGACATGGACCTGCTGGAGCGCATCCAGAGGAGGGCCACGAGGATGATCTGAGGGCTGGAGCACCTCTCCTATGAGGAGAGGCTGAGAGAGTTGGGGTTGTTTAGCCTGGAGAAGAGATGTCTCTGGGGAGATCTTATTGCGGCCTTCCAGTACCTAAAGGGGGCCTACAGGAGAGCTGGGGAAGCACGTTTTACTAGGGCATGTAGTGATAGGATGAGGGGGAATGGCTATAAACTGGAAGAGGGCAGGTTTAGATTAAACATTAGGAAGAAGTTTTTCACTGTGAGGGTGGTGAGGCACTGGAACAGGTTGCCCAGAGAGGTTGTTGAGGCCCCATCCCTGGAGGTGTTCAAGGCCAGGCTGGACGTGGCCTTGGGCAACCTGGTCTAGTGGGAGATGTCCCTGCCTATGGCAGGGGGGGTGGGATTCTATGATATTCACTCCCTCCCTTGGGTGGATAAGGGCATTATGATACCTTTCTACCTAAATTGCTTTTGAAAATTTGTTTGCAAAGTCAACAGGGAGCCAGCTTTCTCCATGTTTATCTTATCTGAAGAAAGAAAGATTACAAATATCTGATTTGAAAAGGGCAATCACTCCCTCCCTTGGGTGGATAAGGGCATTATGATACCTTTCTACCTAAATTGCTTTTGAAAATTTGTTTGCAAAGTCAACAGGGAGCCAGCTTTCTCCATGTTTATCTTATCTGAAGAAAGAAAGATTACAAAGTAGTTAGATACCAATTCTCACCACTAAAAGCAAAAATTAAACTTTCATGAACCATTCTACATCACTTAGCCAATGCCTCTACTCATGCAAAAGCAAATTGCAAATACAGGGATACAGGCATACATGAATTGTGCAGGCAGGGAAGAAGTATTTATGATGAGGACCTTGCGCTGCTCCCTCTTACAAGAGGCTAATATTTCCTGACATTAGTACAGAGTACAAGTGTAGAAATCTTTCAGTGTCTTCACCATGTCACTGCTCATTTCACTAGCAGCTGATTACTGCTTATGAGTGATGAGGTGAGTGGAATTAAAGTTAAACTTCCTTATTACTCTGCAAAGGACTTTTAATTACATCCAATAAAAATATGATTAAGTTTAAAAATAAAAGAAAACTAAGTATAAAATTGTTGCAACGGGGGAAGACATGGAC
>NW_009646641.1:0-709 GCF_000708025.1 Charadrius vociferus
GTCAGCACGGCACCGCACGGCACGGCACATGGGTGTGATACGGGATGGGCACGACACGGGATGGGTGTGACATGGACCGGGCACAACGCACATGGGTGTGAGATGGAACGGGCACCAAACGTGATGGGTATGACATGGAAGCGGCACGACACGTGATGGGTATGACATGGAATGGGCGTGACGCACATGGGTTGACATGGGAATGGGCTGACATGGAATGGGCACGACATGGGATGGGTATGACATGGAACAGGCACGGCACACATGGGTATGAGATGGAACGGCACAACACAGGATGGGTATGACATGGAATGGCATGAGATGTGGTGGGTATGACACGGAACGGGCACGATGGACATGGGTATGACATGGAATGGGACAACATGTGATGGTTATGACATAGCCCGGACATGATGCACATGGGTATGAGATGGAATGGCACAACAGAGGATGGGTATGACATGGAACGGCATGAGATGTGGTGGGTATGAGACGGAACGAGCACGATGGACATGGGTATGACATGGAACGGTCATGAAGCACGTGGGTATGACATGGAACGGGCACAACGCACATGGGTATGACATGGAATGGGCACAACATGGGATGGGTATGACATGGAACGGGCACAACGCACATGGGTATGACATGGAATGGGCACGACACGGGATGGGTATGACACGGAACGGGCACGGCACACATGGGTATG
>NW_009646642.1:0-1286 GCF_000708025.1 Charadrius vociferus
TGGGGGGCTCTGAGCCGGGTCGTCGCGGGGTGGTGCGTTTTGGGGTGAAATCAGGAGTTTTGGGGCAAAACGTCGCAATGTGGAGGGCTCTGCGCCAGGTCGTTGCGCAGGATGACTCGTTTTGGGGCAAAATGATACGTTTGGGGGCGAAACGCTGCGTTTTGGGGTGAAATGATTCATTTTGGGGTAAAATGATGCGTTTTGGGGTGAAATGATTCATTTTGGGGCAAAATGATGCATTTTGGGGTGAAACGTCGCAATTTCGGGGCCTCCTGGCATTCTTGTTGGGCGGGGGAACTGCATTTTGGGGAAAAACGCTACATTTGGGGGCAACCCGGCTGTCTCGTTGGCCAGAGGCGCTGCATTTTGGGGTAAAACACTGCGTTTTGGGGCAAAATGATGTGTTTTGGGCTGAAACACTGTGTTTTGGGGCAAAACGCTGCATTTTCGGGCAAAACGATGCATTTTGGGGTGAAACGTTGCAATTTCGGGGCCTCCCGGCTGTCTCGTTGGGCAGAGGCGCTGCGTTTTGGGGCGAAACGCTGCGTTTTGTGGCAAAATGATGCGTTTTGGGGCAAAACGCTGCATTTTGGGGCAAAACGTTGCAATTTTGGGGCAAAACGATGCATTTGAGGGCAAAACGCTGCATTTTGGGGTGAAACGTTGCAATTTCAGGGCCTCCCGGCTGTCTCGTTGGGCGGAGGCACTGCATTTTGGGGTGAAACGCTGTGTTTTGGGGTAAAATGATGCATTTGAGGGCAAAACGCTGCATTTTGGGGCAAAACGCTGCGTTTTGGGGCGAAATGCTGCGTTTTGGGGCGAAACGCTGCATTTTGGGGCAAAATGCTGCATTTTGGGGTGAAACATCGCCATTTCGGGGCCTCCTGGCTCTCTCATTGGGCAGAGGCGCTGTGTTTTGGGGCGAAACACTGCATTTTGGGGCGAAACGCTGCATTTTGGGGCAAAATGCTGCATTTTGGGGCGAAACGTCGCCATTTCGGGGCCTCCCGGCTCTCTCGTTGGCCGGAGGCGCTGCGTTTTGGGGCGAAACGCTGCGTTTTGGGGGTGAAACATCGTAATGTGTGTGCGTGTGTGTGGGGGCTGAGC
The DNA here is from genome assembly GCF_000708025.1 of Charadrius vociferus. Lineage (NCBI taxonomy): Eukaryota > Metazoa > Chordata > Aves > Charadriiformes > Charadriidae > Charadrius > Charadrius vociferus. The sequence continues at coordinate 1,108 of NW_009646642.1, forward strand.
CACATCCTCGGCCGAGGCGATACATTTTGGGCCGAAATCCCGTGGTTTTGGGCAAAAGCGTTTCTTTTCACCGAGGGAAGCGGCGTTGCGGTGACGGAGGTGGGGGAAGGGTCGTGGCGCATCCTTCATCCCGCGTGCCAGGAGGGGGGGGACCAACCCCTCCCCCACCCCCCCCCATC
>NW_009646642.1:1446-1824 GCF_000708025.1 Charadrius vociferus
CACGGGGAAAATGGGGAGAAAAAGTGGGTTTGGGGGTTATTTCTCGCCCCCCGAACCCCTTCTCGGCCGTTTTGGGCCGAGTGGTTCCGCCGGGAGGTTTCCCCCTCCCCCCACCCCCCCAAAAAAGGGGTTTTGCCCTTAAAATAAAGGGATCCCCCTCTGGGGGGTGGGGGTGGGGCTCCGGAATGTGCCGGAGTTGAGTGCTTTTCCCAAAGGATTCGGAAATTCGGGGGACGGGGTGGATTTGGGAGGATCCGGTGCGGATTTACATGGATCCAGTGAGGATTTGGGAAGATCCAGTGTGGATATGGGAGGTTCCAGTACGGATTTGGGAGGATCCAGTGTGGATATGGGAGGTTCCAGTACGGATTTTGGAGG
>NW_009646642.1:1983-2531 GCF_000708025.1 Charadrius vociferus
TGGATTTGCATGGATCCAGTAGGAATTTGGGAGGATCCAGTGTGGATTTATGAGGATCTGGTGCCGATTTGCATGGATCCAGTAAGGATTTGGGAGGATCCAGTACAAATTTGCATGGATTCAGTGTGGATTTGTGAGTATCCGATACGGATTTGGGAGGATCCAGTGTGGATTTGTGAGTATCCAGTACAGATTTGGGAGGATCCGGCATGGATCCAGTAGGAATTTGGGAGGATCCAGTGTGGATTTATGAGGATCTGGTGCCGATTTGCATGGATCCAGTAAGGATTTGGGAGGATCCAGTACAAATTTGCATGGATTCAGTGTGGATTTGTGAGTATCCGATACGGATTTGGGAGGATCCAGTGTGGATTTGTGAGTATCCAGTACAGATTTGGGAGGATCCGGTCCGGATTTGGGAGGATTCGGTGAGGATTTGGGTAGATCCAGTACGGATTTAGAAGGGTTCATTGTGGATTAATAAGGATCCCACATGGATTTGCAAGGATCCGGTGCGGATTTGTGAGGATCCACTGCGGATTTGCAAG
>NW_009646642.1:2613-4959 GCF_000708025.1 Charadrius vociferus
TGGATTTGCGAGGATCCGGTGCGGATTTAAAAGGATTCAGTGTGGATTTGTGAGGATCCGGTGTGGAATTGCAAGGATCCGGTGTGGATTTGCAAGGATCCGGTGTGGATTTGCCGGGATGCGGTGCAGATTTGCACGGATCCAGCCGGGATTTGTAAGGATCCGGTGTGGATTAGCAAGGATGCGCTGGGGATTTGCCCGGATCCAGCTCGTTTTAGGTGAGATCCAGCTCGGATTAGTGGGATCCAGCTCAGATTAGAGTGGATCCAGCTGAGATTAGAACGGATCCAGCTCAGATTAGAACTGATCCGGCTCAGATTAGTGGGATCCAGCTCAGATGAGTGGGATCCAGCTCAGATTGGTGGGATCCAGATCAGATTAGAATGGATCCAGCTCAGATGAGTGGGATCCAGCTCAGATTAGAACCGATCCATCTCAGATTAGTGGGATCCAGCACAGATTAGTGGGATCCAGATCAGATTGGTGGGATCCAGCTCAGATTAGAACGGATCCGGCTCAGATTAGTGGGATCCAGCACAGATTAGTGGGATTCAGATCAGATTGGTGGGATCCAGCTCAGATTAGAACGGATCCGGCTCAGATTAGTGGGATCCAGCACAGATTAGTGGGATTCAGATCAGATTGGTGGGATCCAGCTCAGATTAGAATGGATCCGGCTCAGATTGGAACGGATCCAGCTCAGATTAGTCGGATTCAGCTCGGATTAGAATGGATCCGGCTCAGATTAGAACAGATCCGGCTCAGATTAGAATGGATCCAGCTCAGATTAGAATGGATCCTGCTCAGATTAGTCGGATTCAGCTCGGATTAGAATGGATCCAGCTGAGATTAGAACGGATCCGGCTCAGATTAGCGAGGACGCAGCGCAGATGTGCAAGAATGCAACTGGGATGTGCGGGGGTGTAGTGCAGCTTTGCAAAGATCCGCCCCAGATTAGCACCGATCCAGCTCAGATTTGCACGGATCCAGCTCAGATTTGCATGGATCCAGTTTATTTTGGTGGGATCCAGCCCAGATTAGCACCGATCCAGCCCAGATTAGCAGCGAGCCAGCTCATTTTAGGTGGAATCTACCTAATTTTCGGTGGGTTCTAGACCAGATTAGCAGCGATCAAGCCCAGATTTGCACGGATCCAGCTCAGATTGGCCGGGATCCGGCTCATTTCGGTGGGATCCAGCCCAGATTTGCCCGGATCCAGTCCAGATTTGCCCGGATCCAGCTCAGATTTGCCGGGATCCAGCTCATTTCGATGGGATCCAGCCCAGATTCGCAGTGATCCAGCTCAGATTTGCACGGATCCAGCTCAGATTGGCCGGGATCCGGCTCATTTCGGTGGGATCCAGCCCAGATTTGCCCGGATCCAGTCCAGATTTGCCCGGATCCAGCTCAGATTTGCCGGGATCCAGCTCATTTCGATGGGATCCAGCCCAGATTCGCAGTGATCCAGCTCAGATTTGCACGGATCCAGCTCAGATTGGCCGGGATCCGGCTCATTTCGGTGGGATCCAGCCCAGATTTGCCCGGATCCAGTCCAGATTTGCCCGGATCCAGCTCAGATTTGCCGGGATCCAGCTCATTTCGATGGGATCCAGCCCAGATTCGCAGTGATCCAGCTCAGATTTGCACGGATCCAGCTCAGATTGGCCGGGATCCGGCTCATTTCGGTGGGATCCAGCCCAGATTTGCCCGGATCCAGTCCAGATTTGCCCGGATCCAGCTCAGATTTGCCGGGATCCAGCTCATTTCGATGGGATCCAGCCCAGATTCGCAGTGATCCAGCTCAGATTTGCACGGATCCAGCTCAGATTGGCCGGGATCCGGCTCATTTCGGTGGGATCCAGCCCAGATTTGCCCGGATCCAGTCCAGATTTGCCCGGATCCAGCTCAGATTTGCCGGGATCCAGCTCATTTCGATGGGATCCAGCCCAGATTCGCAGTGATCCAGCTCAGATTTGCACGGATCCAGCTCAGATTGGCCGGGATCCGGCTCATTTCGGTGGGATCCAGCCCAGATTTGCCCGGATCCAGTCCAGATTTGCCCGGATCCAGCTCAGATTTGCCGGGATCCAGCTCATTTCGATGGGATCCAGCCCAGATTCGCAGTGATCCAGCTCAGATTTGCACGGATCCAGCTCAGATTGGCCGGGATCCGGCTCATTTCGGTGGGATCCAGCCCAGATTTGCCCGGATCCAGTCCAGATTTGCCCGGATCCAGCTCAGATTTGCCGGGATCCAGCTCATTTCGATGGGATCCAGCCCAGATTTACCCAGATCCAGCCCGGATTAACACCGATCCAGCCCGGATTTCCCCGGATCCAGCTCGTT
>NW_009646643.1:0-15046 GCF_000708025.1 Charadrius vociferus
GGAATACAGTACAGCAGAGAGGGAACAATCCCGGAGGTTCTTGTGGAAGATAACTTCCTGATACAGCTGGTGAAGGAGTCACCTGGAGAGGGTGCCCTCCTGGACCTGCTGCTTGTTAACAGAGAAGGACTTGTAGGAGATGTAATGGTTGGAGGCTGTCTTGGGCATAGCAATCATGAAATAATAGAGTTTTGGATTCTTGGTGAAGTAAGGAAGGGGGTTAGCAGAACTGCCACCTTAGACTTCCATAGGATAGGCTTGTCTGTTCAGGAGACTGATTGGCAGAGTCCCTTGGGAGGCCATCCTGAAGGGCAAAGGAGTCCAAGAAGGTTGGGCACTCCTCAGGAAGTTTTAAAGGTGCAGGAACAGGCCATCCCCATGTCCTGAAAGACGGGCCGGCGGGATAGAAGACTGGCCTGGCTAAACGGAGAGCTTTGGCTGGAACTCAGGAACAAAAGGAGAGTTTATGGCCTTTAGAAAAGGGGGCGGGCCCCTCAGGAGGGCTACAAAGACACAGTGAAGCTATGCAGGGAGAAAATTAGAAGGGCCAAAGCCCAACTAGAACTCAATCTGACTATCACTGTAAAAGACAATAAAAAATGCTTCTATAAATACATTAACAACAAAAGGAGGACTAGGGAGAATCTTCCTCTATTGGATGCAGGGGGAAACACAGAGACTAAGGATGAAGAAAAGGACGAGGTACTTAACGCCTTCTTTGCCTCAGTCTTTAGTAGCAGGACTAGTTGTTTGCTGGGTACCCAGCCCCTTGAGCTGGAAGATAGGGATGGGGACCAGAATGAGACCTCCATAATCCAAGAGGAAATGGTTAGTGACCTGCTGCACCACCTAGACATACACTAGTCTATGGGGCCAGATGGGTTACACCCAAGAGTGCTGAAGGAGTTGGTGGATGTGCTCACCAGACCACTCTTCATAATTTATCAGCAGTCCTGGCTAACCGGGAAGGTCCCAATGGACTGGAGGTTAGCACATGTGACACCCATCCACAAGAAGGGCCAGAAGGAGGATCCGGGGAACTACAGGGCTGTCAGTCTGACCTCGGTGCCTGGGAAGGTTATGGAGCAGATCATCCTGAGTGCCATTAAACAGCACATGCAGTACAACCAGGTGATCAGGCCCAGTCAGCATGGGTTTATGAAAGGCAGGTCCTGCTTGACTAATCCGATCTCCTTCTATGACAAGGTGACCTGCTTGGTGGATGAGGGAAAGGCTATGAATGTTGTTTACCTGGACTTCAGTAAAGCCTTTGATACTGTTCCCCACAGCATTCTCATGAAAAAAAATGGCTACCCAAGGCTTGGACAGGCATACACTCTGCTGGATCAAACACTGGCTGTAAGGCTGGGCCCAGAGAGTGGTGATGAATGGAGTTAAATCCCGTTGGCGGCCGGTCACAAGAGGTGTTCCACAGGGCTCAGTGTTGGGGCCACTCCTGTTTAATATCTTTATTAATGATCTTGACGAGGAGATTGAGAGCACACTGAGTAAGTCTGCAGATGACACCAAGCTAGGTGGGAGTGTTGATCTGCCTGAGGTTAGGATAGCTCTACAGAGGGATCTGGACAGACTGGATCGATGGGCCGAGGCCAATGGTATAAGGTTCAACAAGGCCAAGTGCCGGGTCTTGCACTTGGGTCACAACAAGGGGGTGTTGATTGACAGCTGGCTGAACATGAGCTGAATATGAGCTGGCAGTGTGCCCAGGTGGCCAAGAAGGCCAACAGCATCCTGGCCTGTATCAGAAATAGTGTAGCCAGAAGGGCTAGAGAAGTGAGTGTCCCACTGTACTCGACACTAGTGAGGCCACACCTTGAGTACTGTGTTCAATTTTGGGCGTCGCAGTATAAGAAGGACATTGAGGTGCTGGAGAGGGTCCATAGAAGGGCAACGAAGCTTGTGAAGGGTCTTGAGAATAAGTCTTACGAGGAGCGGCTGAGGGACTTGGGGTTGTTTAGCCTGGAGTAAAGGAGGCTGAGGGGAGACCTTATTGCTCTCTACAACTACCTGAAAGGAGGTTGTAGAGAGGTGGGGGTTGACCTCTTCTCACAAGTTACAACCGATAGGACAAGAGGAAATGGTGTCAAGTTGCGCCAGGGGAGGTTTAGGAAGAAGTTCTTCACAGAAAGGGTTGTTAAGCATTGGAATAGTCTGCCCAGGGGAGTGGTGGAGTCACCATCCCTGGAGGTATTTAAGAGACAGTGGTGCTTAGGGACATGGTTTAGGGGTGGTGTTGGCAGTGTTAGGTTGATGGTCGGACGTGATGATCTTAAAGGTCCCTTCCAACCTAGACAATTCTATGATTCTATGATTAATTAAACAGAATGTTAAAGGCCAGAGGATATTTGAAGTCTCAGGTCTAATATGACCAATTCACCTAAAAGTGAACTAAGGAATATGTAATTTTAATGCTCTAATAAATTTACAAATGAACAATGTAATTTTTAAAAAAATTCTTATGTAATTAGAATCATAGAATCATAGAATGATTTGGGTTGGAAGGGATCTTTAAAGGTCATCTAGTCCAACCCCCCTGGCAATGATAAGGGACATTTTAAACTAGATCAGGTTGCTCAGAGCCCCATCCAACCTGACCTTGAATGATTCCAGGGATGGGGCATCTACAACCTCTCTGGGCAACCTGTTCCAGTGTTTCACCATCCTAATCATAAAAAATTTCTTCCTTCTCTCTAGTCTGAGTCTACCCTCTTTTAGTTTAAAGCCATTACCCCTTGTTCTATTGCAACAGGCCCTATTAAAAAGTCTGTCCCCAACTTTCTTATAAGCCCTATTTAAGTACTGAAAGGCCGCTATAAGGTGTCACTGGAGCCTTCTCTTCTCCAGGCCGAACAACCCCAACTCTCAGTCTTTCCTCATAGGAGAGGTGTTCCGTGCCTCTGATCCTTTTTGTGGCCCTCCTCTGGACCCGCTCCAACAGGTCCATGTCTTTCTTGTACTGAGGACTCCAGAGCTGGACGCAGTACTCCAGATGGAGTAGAGGGGCAGAATTACTTCCCTTGACCTGCTGGCTACACTCGTTTTGATGCAGCTCAGGATACAGTTGGCTTTCTGGGCTGTAAGCGCATGTTGCCGGCTCATGTCCAGTTTTTCATCCACCAATGCTCCCAAGTCCTTCTTTGCAGGGCTGCTCTCAATCCCTTCATCCCCCAGCCTGTATTGATACTGGGGGTTGCCCTGACCCAGGTGCAGGCCCTTGCACTTGGCCTTGTTGAACCTCATGAGGTTTGCATGGGCCCACTTCTCGCACTTGTCCAGGTCCCCCTAGATGGCATCCCGTCCCTCGGGCATGTCAACCACACCACTCAGCTCGGTGTCATCTGCAGACTTGCTGAGGGTGCACTCGATCCCACTATGTTGTTGATGAAGATATTAAACAGTACTGGTCCCAATATGGACCCCTGAGGGATGCCACTCGTTACCGATCTTCATCTGGACATTGAGCCGTTGACCACTACTCTCTGGATGTGACCATCCAGCCAATTCCTTATCCACCGAACAGTCCACCCATCAAATCCATACCTCTCTAATTTAGAGAGAAGGATTTTGTTTAATAATTTTAGGGAAATTTATTACCTATTTCTATGAATACTGACTTTATAATCTAATATTTTGGAGAGTACAAATGAAACAACTCAAATTACTGTATTTGGAGATGCTGTAAGTGCTTGTGAGAAAAAGAAACAGAATAAAACTACCCAAGGCAGATTAGCAATATTGTCTAGAAATCAAAATATAAGATTTAAAAAGGAAAAATATACAAGGTAATGTATACCTGGGAGAAAAAAATACATTTATTAGAAAAAAACACATTTATTGAATGGAAATAGATGCTAAGTAATAGAAGAGACCTGAGTGTGAAAGTGGGCAGAAAATTGGATACAAGTTTAAAATGTGATTTGCTAAAATCGTAGCAGCAATGTTTTTTATGCAGGATATATAAAAGCATCATATTGGGAAACGATAATCTCCACATGGCAATATTAGACAGTACCGAGAATACAGCATGTAGTTAAAAATGCTGTAGTGAGTCAAATTGATGAGATTCAAAGGTATATTGGGTGTATGTGGCAAGGTTTTGGCAGCAAGGGGGCTGCAGGGGTGGCCTCTGGAAGAAGAGGTCAGGGGCTGCCCTGTGCCAGACACAGACAGTTCCAGCTGATTTGGCAACAGACTCCCCGCAGGACAAAGCCAAACCAATCAGCAAAGTTTGTGGTGCCTCTGTGAAAATATATTTAAGAAAGGACAAAAAATGACAGACAGAGAGAGGAGGAGGGCACAAAATAAGTGAGAAACAGCAGAGAAGATATTCCCTGCAGCCCATGGAGGACTCGTGCTGGAGCAGATGGATATTTCCCGAAGGAATGCAACCAATAGAGAGCCCATGCTCAAGCAGGGAAAAGCACGAGGAGGAAAGAGCAGCAGAGAGAGAAACCTCCATGTACCCCACCCCCAATCCCCCCTGCACCACTGGGGGAGGGGGATAGAGGAGTCCGGAGTGAAGTTGATCATGAGAAGGGGGGAGGAAAAAGTGTTATTTGAATGTTTCTCTTTGTTTCTCACTACCCAAATCTAATTTAATTGGCAATAAATTAAATTCATTTTCCCCAGGTTGAGTCTGTTCTGCCTGCAACAGTAATTGATGAGCAATCGCCCTGTCTTTATCTCAGCCCATAAGCTTTTTCATCCTATTTTTTCCCCCATCTCACTGAGGAGGGGGAGTGAGTGAGCAGCTGGGTGAGAGTTTGGCTGTTTGCCAAGGCTAACCCACCACAAAATGGAAAAAAGGAAAACTGATAACACAGAATGGAGGGATCGATTTAGGAGGAAAGCTTGAGAGAACTAATGGAGCTAACTGGTAATCAAAAGCATGCTCATGTTCAGGTAGGGAGTAATCCAAGCTGCCAAAAGCTTGCATAGTGTCAACTGCTCCTTTGTTGTACATGTCCAGAGTTTTCTGTAACATCAACCAAAACCTGGTCAATATAACTGAAAATAGTATATAATATTAAAGCAGTACTGAAATGATAGTATGTGTACCTAGGAAAAGTAAACTGAGCACAGGAGTTTGTAGGCTGTAGAGGCAGACTGGAATAGATTAAAAGGAAATAACGACGACTCCATTGTCTAAGTCATTTAAATATAGAGTGTAGAATACTCTAGAGCAGTGGTCTCCAAACTTTTTTTATCGTGTAAATGTAGCAAAATTATCATGTATCAGTACAAATGTTTTGAGTGCGCACCCCTAATATATGTATATTTATTTATAAATTATATATACACACACTGTACATTATAAATCATAAACAAAAATAGAAATTAAAAAGGATGAGATAAAGATGTATAAACAATATTTGCAATTAAAAAATATTTTATTTATTAACAGTACAAAAACTGTTTTGGCTTCCCCCCCCAATATTTTTATTAATAATGTGTTTTTTTTAAAGTGAGAGCTATGTTTCAAGATTATGTTTCATTATTTTTAAAAATTTTGTTTTAACACTTTGTGATGCAGTGATTCAAAGGTCTGTTTCTAAGTTCAGTTTATTTTGATACTGATAATTTCAATTTTTTTGGGCCAAGTTCTTGTCAGATCTGATTAGGTTGTCATTTTTTTTACTTAGACAAAGGACTCATACTAGAAGTAGAAGTGTCAGCTCTGCCATTTTCTTGTTGTTCTCTTGTGCTTGCATTATCAGTATTATCTTAAATCCGCAGTTTCTTTGCAGGAATCTTTTTAAGTCACTTGTCTGTTTTGAGAGGGTTAGCTTAGTTAAAACTAGATACTATAATCCATAAATCCACTTAAGCGGGCACACGTGAACTGCAATATGTTGCAATACGCTGAAAGCAAACGAACGAGTGAGGGCGCCACTGTCAACTCCTCTGCGTTGTGGAACACCCACTCTTCCATAAGGATACCTAGTGTACCGTACATGTCACGTCTGACATATAGACTGAGTGATGGCGCCAGTGTCAATCTATATATTAAATATTAGTAAAACTTAATTGCTTTCTTATTTTTTTAGATAAAAATAAATATAAGTAGAAGTTTTAATATTTTCTTCCCGCACTCCAATGGATCATCTTACGCGCCTCCTGGGGTGCATGCATCCCACTTTGGAGACCAGTGCTCTAGAGAATCCATTGTAGGTTACTTCAGAGGATTGACTAAATCAACTTTTAGATCTTTTTTCATCTCTAAATTTTTATGATTATATAGTAATTTGATTCCAGGTGTTTCTTATGCCTGGAATTAAATCTTCAAATAAAATGCTTTCTAAAGATAAATCTTGATAGTGCATTTGCACACTGATTTTGAGAAACATACATGATAGAAACCTATTCCCTTCCAACCTAGACAATTCTATGATTCTATGATTCTAAGGACACAGGAAATCTCTGATATACAAATAACAGTGAAACAAATTTGTTTCCCTTGTAGTAACAGAGGACTATTTTGTCAAACTATTAAGTGATAATTGATAGTTATTGCTCACAGGCTGGGGGAGCCATAAGATTGCGCATTATGTTCAGAAATACTACAACACAGGCCTGAGGCAGATAGCAGAAGAAAATTTAGGTATCAGTGAAACGAATGTCTTGTTGTAAAATGGAGAGATACTTATGTCAGGTCAAATAAAAAATAAAAACAAGACACTTCCCAAAGGAGTTACAGAAGGTAATAAAAGACAATAAGAGGACTAGGGCTAAAACTAGGAGAAGTTTTTTCCAGATGTTTTTCTGGCATGATCAGAAAGAACATGGAAAATTGGGGGGGGGGATGGGGATTAAATGACCACCCCTGGTCATTCATTAAACCCAGGATCATTGGATATACCACCAGTATTTCTACTGCCTTACATCCCTCAAATAACCTTTCACAACAAATCAGACTCATCTTCAAATTCACCATGCACATCAACCTGAAAAATCTGAGGAAACTCCCAACAGAGAGCAATAGATATATATATTTATCTATCAAAAAGCTTTGAAAGAGCTTATAAAAAGTCACCCATAACATTTGAACAAATAACCATTATTTGCAGATACAGTTCAAAACCTAGCTCAGACTGATCACAAATGCTTCCACATTTCATATCAAAGAGATAAATCATAACTTGATTTCAGCATCCAAAATCATTCTTTGTGCCTTTTACAACTGAGCAGTGTTTGTATGTACAGATAATCTTTACTTGACAGCCGTACTCAGAAATTAAATTTGCTCTAATTACTATCTATTTATTAATTTACATGAGGCCTAAGCTAAATTTGATGTTGAAGTACAAAGCCCATCAAAAATTACAGACTTTTTTTATAATTTCTACTGATTTTTGGTAAGAATGCCTCATTTCTTTTTTAAATTAGACATTGTACTCTCAAAGCAAACATTTTCTTTTTACACAAAAAGGTTATCAGAGGTAGTCAACATGGATTCACCAAGGGGAAGTCATGTCTGACTAATCTGATAGCCTGCTATGACGAAGTGACTAGATGGGTGGATGAGGGGAGGGCAGTGGATGTTGTCTACCTTGACTTTGGCAAGGCTTTCGACACTGTCTCCCACATCATCCTCACAGGCAAGCTTAGGAAGTGTGGGTTAGATGAATGGACAGTGGGGTGGATTGAGAACTGGCTTACAGATAGAGCTCAGAGGGTTGTGGTTAGTGGTGCAGTCTAGTTGGAGGTCAGTAACAAGTGGTGTCCCTCAGGGGTCAGTACTGGGTCCAGTCCTGTTCAATATATTCATCAATGACCTGGATGAAGGGATAGAGTATACCATCAGCAAGTTTACTGATGACACAAAACTGGGAGGAGTGGCTGACATGCCAGAAGACTGTGCCACTTTACAGCATGACCTGGACAGGCTGGAGAGTTGGGCAGAGAGAAACCTTATGAAATTCCTGTATTCCTTTTCTCATATATGAATGGGGCTCTGATGCAATGTAGTCTCCTGTCTAATCAAGTTCTGATACATCATTGGAGTTGCATGGCTACAAGTGCATGCGCACTGAGAACAAACCCAGTGTATAAAGGAAAAAATAACTGGATTATAAGACTTTTAAGAAAACATGGTACAAGATTTAAACATGGGAATATCAGATTTTAATATATTTTTAAAAGAAAAAAATTAATAACAATAATGGGAAATTAATTTTTATATTTCATTCTTGAACTTGGATAATTATTTTATATTTGTGAAAAGATGTCCTTATTTCTCATAGAGACAAGAATCAGGGACAGCTTTAAATAGAAGGAAAAAAGAAATCGACATGTATTAAAAATGACATACACAAAAAGATAATTGAGCATGCTAACTAGCATAGCGAACAATGTAAGTTACAGTATCATAATCACTAAACCCAAGAAAAAATCATCTTAATCTAGAGAAAATAAATGAAATGTAAATTCAGTCTTAGTTTCTTTGTGCAGATGTATTCTTGTTTAGGTTAAGCAAAACGCTAAGAGGCATTGTTTTTCGTTTCCCCAAATTACATATCCACTTCAGACATCCATTCTGTCAGTTTGGGCAATAGAAATAAAATCAAGATCAGTGGCTAGTGTAGATAAAATGTGGCTGAGTAGTCAAGGGCAAGATTCTTTGTACTGTGATGATGAGTAATTTAAGCAATGCTATTGATTCCCCCATGAAGAAAGCTGGCAGATTCTCAGCCTAGACCAATGAAGAACAAAGATCATGTCTTTGTTTATTTTCAGAAGTGATTTTAGTCACAGTAATTGCTGTTAATTTTAAAAATACTTTGGTAATACATATGAGCAGAACTTGAACTCAAGCCTGCACTTTTAAAAACACATCTATTATTCCATGCAGATAAGGTAGTGCAGACCTCAATTTATGCCTTAATTTTAAGGTTGCATCCCTCTGTTGAGGACATTTGATTTTCCCTGCATTGGACTTCAGCACAAAGAGAAGAGTCCCTAGATTTATAAAAGCAAGTCTGAAATTGCTGTGGCTATTAAATGTGGCCATTTTTACTCATAAAAAAGATTCTTCTGAACATAAATTAAAAAAAAAGATTAAAAAAGGAATTTACCTTCTTATTCCTGCCTAGTGGATGAAGGGAAGGTGGGGGATGTAATTTTTCTGGATTTTAGTAAGGCTTTTGATACTGTCCCTCACAGCATCCTTCTGGACAAGTTGTCCAACTCTGAGATGAGGTACACAGTGTGCTGGGTAAACAAATGGCTGAAGGGCAGGGCTCAAGTGGTTGTAGTGAACGGGGCTAAATCTGGCTGGCAACCAGTCACCAGCAATGTTCCTCAGGGTTCAATTCTAGGGCCAGTCCTGTTCAATATATTTATCAACATTCTGGATGCAGGAGTTGAATGCACCATTAGCAAGTTTGCTGAGGATACCAAACTGGGAGGTGCTGTTGACTCTCTTGAGGGACAAGAGGCCTTGCAGAGGGATCTAGAAAAATTGGAGCATTGGAAAATCATCAATGGCATGAAATTTATCAAGAAGAAATGCCAGATTCTGCACTTAGGATGGCGTAAAAACAGGCACAAGTATAAATTGGGAGAGAAGAGACTGGAGAGCAGCCCTGCAGAAAGGGATCTGGGGGTGCTTCTTGCTCAGTATGAGTCAGCAGTGTGCCCTGGCAGCAGAGAGGGCAAACTGCATCCTGGGGTGCATCAAACACAGTATAATGAGCCAGTCAAAAGAGGTGATTATCCTGCTGTAGTCAGTGTTAGGCCTCACCTTGAGTAAGTACTGTGTGCAGTTCTGGGCCCTGCAATTTAAGAAGGCTGTTAAGGTCCTGTAATGTGTCCAGAGGAGGGCAACAAAGCTGGTGAAAGGGCTGGAAGGCATGTACATGAGGAGCAGCTGAGGACTCTGTTTTTCCAGTTTGGAGAAAAGGAGGCTGAGGGGCAACCTCATAGCTCTCTACAGCTTCCTGAGGAGGGCAAGTGGAGAGGGAGGTGCTGATCTCTTCTCCCTGATATCCAGTGACAGGATGCATGGGAATAGTTCAAAGCTGCATCAAGGGAGGATCAGACTGGACGTTAGGAAGCATTTCTTTACCGAGAGGGTGATCAAACACTGGAACAGGCTTCCTAGAGAGCTGGTCAATGCCCCGTGCCTGTCAGCATTTAAGAGGATAATGCCTTTAATTCTATTCGATTAATTTAGTGTTGTGGTTTAACCCCAGCCAGCAACAAGGACCATGCAGCCGCTCGCTCACTCCCCCCAGTTTGGATGGGGGAGAGAATCAGAAGAGTAAAAGTGAGAGAACTCATGGGTTGAGATAAAGACAGTTTAATAAGCAAAGCAAAACAAAGAATTCATTCACTACTTCCCATTGGTAGGCAGGTGTTCAGCCATCTCCAGGAAAGCAGGACTCCATCACGCATAACGGTTACTTGGGAAGACAAATGCCATACTTCCAAACGTCTCCTTCTTCTTCCCCCAGCTTTACATACTGAGCATGATGTCATATGGCATGGAATATTCCTTTGGTCAGTTGGGGTCAGCTGTCCTGGCTATGTCCCCTCCCAGCTTTTTGTGCACTCCCAGCCTACTCACTGGCAGGGTGGTATGAGGAGAAAAAAAGGCCTTGACTGCTTAGCAGCAACCAAAAACATTAGTGCGCTATCAACACTATTTTCATCCCAAATCCAAAACATAGCACTATACCAGCTACTAGTAAGAAAGTCAACTCCATCCCAGCTGAAACCATGACATTTAGTAAAGTGAAAAATATTATCAGAAACATGTTCACCTAAGACTGAAATGTACTAGGCTAAATTAAGGATGGGAGTTATTTTCCAGTTTGATCGCATAGTCTTTGTAAAGTTTATTTCAGCATCAAGCAGAGAGGTAATTTAAAATTATAGATACTCTAGTTTATAAGTTAAAAATATGTCTTTATAATGTATTGCATCTGGATACATCTTGTATCAAAGCTGAATTTCTAAATTCATTTTTTAAAATCACTAGTTTAGGTATTCTGATGGTTCTTGTGTTGGATTGAATCTAATAACTTCTAAAATAAGTTAATAATTTTGTTTTTACATTATTGTGAGTTTTGTAACTTTCATGAATACCAGCAGTTGTTAAAATTTAAAAAGTAATCTTGAAAAATGAAAATGCAATATACCAAAAGCAGCATTTGACAATCTTGTTTATAAGTTTTAAACCAAAATCAAAACAGTCTTTCAAATAAGGCAGTGTTTTTATGGTAGTTAATAGAAAGATATTGCAACATAATGCAAATAAAAATGCCAGTAAATGTTATATTATCAGTGTGTCAGTTGTGAAGTTGTTTGAAATTAGAAATATGTTTTATGTCTTGATAATTACATTTTTGTACTAAGCAAAACATTTAAGGAATGAAATGTGGCAAAATCTGTTAATAGATAATTGACATTAGTTTGTTTTTTCTTTTTGTTTCTCAATTCACATAAGACCTGATTTTCTTTTTCTACGTAACTGGAAAGTATTCAAACATAAGCTTTATTAATCATGTCTGCTTATGCACAAATATGCACACTAATAGGACACTCATCTCTAGTTTTAGGATGCCATTTCTTGCTCTTTCTTAATTAGACTCAAATTCCAAAGTCACATCTCAGAATATACTGGGCTCAATTTAAAATCCAAGAAACATTATTTTTATTACTATATGCTTCCCCTTCATTAAGAAGTAAACACATTTTATCTAAGTTATTTGCATTATAGCCTAAGAAAAAGAAGGAATAAAGAAATATAAATTTGCCATGACAACACAGGAAGTGTGTCTATTGTGGATCTCTTCAGAACTCTGACCCAGCAGACAGTCAATTACATACAGTATGCACAAAGCAGAAAACAAAATAATTACCTTAATCAAATCCTTTTTGAGTCCCAAAGTCCTGGTCTGAAGTCAGGGTGGACTATCGCTATAAAAGTTTAACTTCAAATATTTCTTCCTTTGAACTGGCTGATATCCCACCAATGTTTTGATGGGATCATCTGTTTCTTCTTTTTTTTTTTTTTCTCTCCCAGTCAAGTAGTAGAAAAAAGACAGAGAAGTAAAATATCTTTAATATTAAAAAAATCTGTTAGGTCTACATTACCTACATTCACTGCTCCTTTCTTAACCAAAATAATCAATTAAATTTTAATCTGAATGTTGAGAACTAGTGTTTGCTCAACATCAGACAGGTGGAAGAATAGTTTCAGGAACACCAAATTAGCCTCAGTATAAACTGAGGACCTTTTGAGGTTGCTATATAGTTTTTCTTGAACACAAGATGTTCTTCTGAAACATTATCTTACATGGCGAGAGATGGAGGGAGACCAAGAATAGATCTATTAGAATATGCTATTTACATATTTCAACTGCTCTGGCTCAGTGTCTGGCCTTTAGTTATGCTATATGCATAGGGATTACACATTTCTCTTTACTAACAAAAATAGATTTTAAACACATAGATATATATTTCAAAATAAAAATATAGGATTCCAACAATCAAAGAAATTCAGAAACTAAAAAAGACAGCCTGTTTCTGAAATATTTTTGTCCTGAAGAGGCTATTATTATGGGACTACGCTGAGATCATTGATAATACCCTTAATGAAGATAAAAGCAATAAGATTACTGTCAAAAAATTTAGTCTGAGCTTCTGTTTTAAATTATTTATCTGATTTTTTTTCTGTTTCTATGTCATTACTCAGAATATAAACATAACATCAGTGAGAAATACCAAAACCAAAAAATGAGGGGGAAAAACAATACTTGCCAAATCAAATGCAACAACTCTGGAGGGGACAGTAAAGCTATCTGCAGACTTCTGATTAAAAGAAGGTGTGGAAAACAAAATTCAATGGCTATATAAGAGAGCTGAATTTGTCCCATTAGATACTGATTATTAGCTACAATTGTCAGCTGTGCTACAAGGAACAGTGCCACATGGTTAAGGCAGCTGCCCCCCCTTATAGGGAAGATCCCTGGAGTTTTCTTAATATATTTTCAGAAATATATGTGTGAGTACTATTACAAAAGACCAAAGTGGAATGAATGGCACATATAGTGCCATTGTGAAGTTTTTCCACTATAATAGCAAACAGGCCCTTGCACTGGTTGTGTGACTTTTTTAGTCCTGACTATTGATCATAATCTTTCCCTTGTACCTTTGTCTTGTTGAGAACAGGCATAGGACCAAATGAGTTTTACTTCACCTTCCTTATATTATTTTAGGGAAGAGTACTATCAAAATAAGAATCTGAAACTGAAGAACAGGGCAACAGTAGTTCTATGTACCCACTTCTTACCTCCTTGTGATAGTGTAGGTTTTTCTTTCTGAAGGATGGAAAGCAGACTGCAACGTTCTTTTCATAGATCAGGAGAGTGACAGTGATGAAATGCAACTTAGCAAGGCTACATTTTATTCTTCTCTTTGAGACTTATGAGTCTGAACCTGTAAATACAGGTACAGCAATATTCCAGTTACTGGGCTTTGCACCAACACTTACTTCTCTGTTGCTTCAAATTGTGTCATATGACTGACTATTTTAATTGATATTGATTAGAATGGAAATGTTTAAAAAAATTTCATACTGTTCTTTGAGAAGCTAAATTTCAAAATTGGACACAAAATATTAATGACAAAAAATCTATTCAATGATGATTAAATAGGATTTTATCATTTTTTTTTAGTGTGACTGTCAGTGTAAACCAATATTTGGCACAAAGAAAGTTAATGCAGTGGACTGATCTCAGACATTTGATTGCACTTCCATGCAAATGTATCATATTCTGATTCAATATTCCTGTTACATGGCATGTGGTATTATCTTGTTATGTTACCTATATTATGACCTATTGTTTCTTATTTCATGAGACTATAATAAATTATCTAAACAGATGTGTAGTTGTTCTGGAACAGAACACTTGCATGAATACATATTTGCAGAAGTATCAATGTTAGCATTCATGGTACTTCTGCTTCTGCCAAAGTAACAATTAACTACCTAAATGTTCACAGATCACACCAAATTAATGAAGCAAAAGATTTTTGGTAAATGAATATTTGTGGTTTCTTACTGCTGCTCTCTGGCTCTATTCAGTTCCATAGTAATCAAAGATGATGAAGATCATCTTCACCAGTAATCAAAGATGGTGAATAAGTTATCTAATGCGTTTTGTTGACAATTTAGGATTGTTCCTTATAGTATGTTCTTTGGTGTTTTGTCTTGTGTTGTAAAGAACACGACTCCACCATTGCCCTGCGGAAACTTTTCAACAGTCTAATAGGATTCACCATTAGGAACATTTTCCTTTTGTTCAGCTTACATTTTCTTCCTTTTCTTAATATTGTTCAGATACTTATATTTAATGATAATAATCTGACAATCATAATGTAGCATCTTTCCAGATAGATTCCAAAACACTTGGAACCTAATTCTGTAGTCATTACTAATGCACAATATCCCACTGATGATAAAAATTCACTCTTCAAATGCAATTCGACAAGCTGTTGAGTACATCCTACAGTCTTGTATGTCTCTCAAATTCATCACCTCCCTGCTAAATTCACAATTCTTGCCTTCGGAAGAACCTCTTAATAATATTGTCCTACCTTGTCTGACCTAGAAATTTGACCTGCCTCTGCCCTGTCTTTTCTACTAATGATGTTACTCTTGGTGCCCTGGATGGCTGCTTCTCTCCTTGTTTGTCTTTTTGTCTCCTTCCTGCTATTTGCATAGAACATCCTTAGTGAACTGTGTTACAAACCATCTACCTTCCCCTTAGTCAGATCTCTGGTTGAAGTCCAGTTTTCTGCATTAAAATTAAAGCAACCCAGGTGATCTTTTTGAATGTTTGGGTGTTTATTTTTTATGTTATACACATTGAAACAAACAACCATAAGGTAAACTTACTTTTGCTAAATAACCGTAGTTATTTATTTTTTTATTTTTGTCTGTCTTCTCTGTTCTCAGACTTGCGTTGTCTTCTGATTTTAGTAAAAGTAAACTTCTCACAGAATCACAGAATCACAG
>NW_009646644.1:0-1509 GCF_000708025.1 Charadrius vociferus
ACATGGGGTGGCACCGTGAGGCCCATGAGGATGTCACCGTGAGGTCTCGGGGTGAGGGGACACCACATGGGGTCATCGTCCCCATGGGGAGATGCCACCTCCGGGCTGTCCCCATACTTGGGGACATCCTTGAGGGCCTTTGGGGACATGCCATGGAAGAAGGGGACATGGGGTGGCACCGTGAGGCCCATGGGGACGTCACCGTGAGGTCCTGGGGTGAGGGGACACCACACGGAGTCATTGTCCCCATGGGGACAGCCTGGAGGTGGCATCTCCCCATGGTTAGGGACATCCTTGAGGGCCTTTGGGGACATGCCATGGAAGAAGGGGACATGGGGTGGCACCGTGAGGCCCATGGGGACGTCACCGTGAGGTCCTGGGGTGAGGGGACATGTCCCCATGGGTGGCAGAGCCTCGTCCCCGAGTTGTCCTCCATCTTGGGGACACCAGGAATGTCCCCATGGGTGGTGGCCCTACGTCCCTGGAGATGTTCTCCACCCTGAGGTCACCAGAGATGTCCCCATGAGTGGTGGCCCCATGTTCCTGGAGACGTTCTCCACCCTGAGGTCACCAGAGATGTCCCCATGAGTGGTGGCCCCATGTTCCCCCCTGTCCACATGGGTGGTGCCTCCATGTTCCTGGAGATGTTCTCCACCCTGAGGTCCCCATGGGTGGTGGCTTCATGTTCCTGGAGACATTCTCCACCCTGAGGTCACCAGAGATGTCCCCATGGGTGGGGTGACCTCCTTGTCCCCTGTCCACCAGGAGGGATTGGTCTACGCCGTGGAGTTCTCCCACCGGTCCGGTCGAGACCTCATCAACGTGGCCAAGAAACGGACCAACGTCATCCCCGTCATCGAGGATGCCCGTCACCCCCACAAGTACCGCATGCTCATCGGTGAGGTGCCACCAGGAGGTCCCAGCGGTGGCTTTGGGGGGCTGGAGAAGACCTCTTGGTGGGGGCGGGGCTCGGGAAGGTTCTAGAGAAGGTTTTGGTGGTCCTCAAGGTGGTTTGGAGGTTCTGGAGAAGGTCTGGAGGCACTTGGGGGTATCTCAGAGCGGGTTTTGAGGTGGTTTTGGGTGGTTTGAAGATGTCTGGTGGGTCTTCAGGTCTTTTGGTGGTCTCAGAGAAGAACTTTGGGGTCTTGGGAAGGTCCTGGAGAAGGTCTTGGTGGTCCTCAAGGTGGTTTGGAGGTGCTGGAGAAGGTCTGGAGGCACTTGGGGGTATCTCAGAGCGGGTTTTGAGGTGGTTTTGGGTGTTTTGAAGATGTCTGGTGAGTCTTGAGGTCTTTTGGTGGTCTCAGAGAAGAACTTTGGGGTCTTGGGAAGGTCCTGGAGAAGGTCTTGGTGCTCGTCAAGGTGGTTTGGAGGTGCTGGAGAAGGTCTGGAGGCACTTGGGGGTATCTCAGAGCGGGTTTTGAGGTGGTTTTGGGTGTTTTGAAGATGTCTGGTGAGTCTTGAGGTCTTTTGGTGGTCTTAGAGAGGACCTTTGTGGTCTTGAAAGGTCTT
>NW_009646645.1:0-439 GCF_000708025.1 Charadrius vociferus
AATACCAGGTCAAAACTCTGCCTAAAACCGGAATGTTGTACACAGCCCTACTTTCTCACTTGTGTTAGTTGAGGAATGCAGCAGATATCTGTTGGAAGGACAACACAGCAGGGCATAAACAATCCAGGTGGTTCTTGGAATGCATCGTTGATAACTTCCTTCTCCAAGTGATAGAGGAACCAACGAGGAGTGGTGCCATGCTGGACCTTGTTCTCACCAACAAGGAGGGGCTGGTGGAGAATGTCCCGCTCAAGGGCAGCCTTGGCTGCACTGACCATGAGATGGAGTTTGAGATCCTTAGGCGGTGAGGAGGGCACACAGTAAGCTCTTGTGAGAAACGCGCTCACTGTATTGAATTTCAGTTGGGGCAAATTCAGTGGAGCAAAGAATATGTATTACAGCGCTGGGAGTTACACAGTGGATTTCTCCCCCTGTGGCT
>NW_009646646.1:0-428 GCF_000708025.1 Charadrius vociferus
GGGACCAGTCGATGGGTTGAGCCTCTCCCCTCCCCCCCCGCAAAAGGACGCTTGTGCGTAAGAGTCGAACACTCGGCCATGCCAAATGCTTCCCTGGGAAACTTAGAAATCTCTATATAGAGTGGTTTTACAACTTAGCACATTTGTAACCGAGCTATATTGCTAGCATCTTTAGTATTTGCATGTGCTTTGCAGGCAGTCAGTATCACCGGTAATCCGAAAGAACTTGTGTATCTGTAGCTAAAATAACTCCACTGTGTAGGCAGCTCGTCGTTTGGGTTTCTCATTGAATGCGAGCGAAGCGTGGCCGTGTTAGTTCATGAGCACGATTGGGCTGAAGGTGCAGTCCGCTATCAGTGTATCCAGAACCGTAACAGTTTAATATGTATTAAACGCGTCTCGACTGATAGTGGTGAATGTGGCATCAC
>NW_009646647.1:0-304 GCF_000708025.1 Charadrius vociferus
AACAACAAACCAACAAAAAAACCCCCCACCCTCAACACTGTGCGAGCACTGCTCAGCAACAACCAAACCAGCAGTGTGTTGCCAGCACTGTTTGGGTCACAAACCCAAAATACAGCACCACACAGACTGCTATGAGGAAGACTAACTCATCTCCAGACAGGCCCAGTGACACAGGTCAATGGGAGAGCTTCCAGGGGTGACCTTCCAGCCTGAGGGTGGGGGTTACTGCTTCTGGGAATGTGACGCTCCTTACGTGGTAACAGAAATGACATTTTGAGCTTGTGCAAGACTTACCACTAGATAT
>NW_009646648.1:0-5068 GCF_000708025.1 Charadrius vociferus
ACTTAAAGAAACCCTTCCTGTTGGCCGAATTTTGTGTCGCTGTAACTGTCTTACTGGCAAGAATTTACGGGCACCACAAGGGCCCTTAAATGCAAACTGTTTTTCTGAATGTAGTGGGCCAGTGAGTCTCCCCTGAGGGTAGAAGATGACTCCCCTGAAAGGAACTTCCCAGTTCCTGCAGTCAGTTTACAGAGCAAGAGGCTGTCGAACACAACAAGGATGTTTCCCAGGGGAAGCCGCCTGCTGCACCCCCAACTCCTGAGAGGGCATTTGAAAGCCCAGCTTTACCTCCATATTCAAACATAGCAGGAGTGGTGGAGGAGACAGCAGACCTCCCCGTAGCTTCCACGGAGCATGTTAGGCAGTGGGTCTGGCAAATCCAGAGGTTCAAAGATAGATGATTTGTAGAAGAATACAGATTTGTTAATTGCTGATGATGTTAATTTCTTCCTTATATCTTAAAGAATTTCTTCTTTATATCCAATCTAAATCTACCCTCTTTCAGTTTAATAGTTACCCCTTGTCCTATCACTACAAGCCCTGGTAAAAAGTCTCTTGGTCTCATTGAGTAGATAAGCAGAGAGAGTCCTGCCTGAAACCTTTACAGTATATGTCATTGAGAAAGTCAAATAAAGAACTATGAAAATATATCCATGAAATCGAAGAAGCACAAAATGTGTTCTGTAGCCCAATGAACATTCTGGAGGTTGCTTGTGTCATAATAATTTTCAAACTTTTACTTTTGCTCATCCATGCCTTTATATAGTACAGCTTACAAACAAGTTATATATACACAAATATCATAAAAAAGTTTTGTATATGGTCTAACTGCTACAAATTAAGGCATCCTAACAGTTGCTGTTTTGCTGGTGAGGAGTATGTCTCATATTAGTGTTTTCCAAAAGGATATATATCAGGCATTGCAAACAAAGCGAGACATCATGAGATGTGGTTTAGAGGAAGAATTCCTGCAGCTCTGTCTCTTCAGTACATTTTAAATGTAAAATTTTTGCCTTTTCCTATTGATGTCATCATGCCTGGAAAGAAAAAGAAGGCAATTACTCATGGTAATGCTAAGAACATAGAGGGATTTGTCTTGTATTTTTTTTAATGTTGTTTTATCCGGTTTGGTAATTTTGAACTCTGAATTAATCTTTCTCTCTGAGCTTATTTCTCTAGACACGTACTACACCCAATATTTCCTAATTCTGTGGATTCTTGATGACATTCTTTTATCTCCTATTCTGCAATCAAAACTGGAAATCAATGGAAAGACAAGAACCTTTGAAAGTGACAGCATGAATTAGGGCACTGTTAAAATGTTCTGGTAGCAATGGACAGAATGTCCAAAAATTCCTAGATCCTTTAATGAAAAGCATGATCGTGATAAAAAGATTCATTACAACTAACATCAGATATATCCTGTCTGTTCCTGACTCTGCCTGAAAATTAATCATCTGGCCTACATTAATAATCAACAGAGAGAAATAAACACTTTCAGAAGGTGATTCACTGGACTTATTTTATGTGTTTGCTTAAGTAGAAGATGGTGGTACAGGCAGGAGGAAAAATGGCAAGCAGTAAATCTTTTTGAGGCAGGGCCTCTATCTCTTTTAACACTGTAATTTAGGTAAAATCTTAATATAAATCATTAAGATTCTATTAGATACAGAGATGAGGGTCCTTTCTCTATAGTAGTAGTATTCATTTCCACTCTATGAACATTTTTTTCAAAACTATCTATTGTGTATGTGACCAAAATGTTAGCTTTCCAGTTAAAGATAAACTAAACAATGAACATTTGTTGCATCTAAGATTACAGTTCCTTTCATATGCCCTTGTACTGAATCCCCAACCTGTTCCTCTTCTCTTAAATTAATCTTTCAGCTGAAGGATTTTAGATTAAGCATCCAGCCCACAGTAACTTTCAAAGAGATTAAAAATTTCATTTTTATTTATTACTGCTTAACAGTAAAACTCCTACGATACAATCATGACTAGTTGGTTTGTTGTTGCAAAGGAGAAATCCTGGAGGGAGCATAAAAACCCACAGCAAAGGGCACGGGTATGTGTATAAAAAGTTTGCCCGAAGCTCACATATTTGTGAGCCTGATTATTGTAAACCAGAGTATTACTCTAATTTATTCCAGTCTACAATCACCACAAAGAGCCAAGTATCCCCAAAAGACTGAAGCTTAGCTATATGCTTAGATATACTTGTGGTTACTACAGGATTTAACAAAAGCTGACCTTCTCAAGGACCGCAGTTGCAGGTCCTAATAAGAGGGCATGAGGGATCATTTCATTTTAAAGTCCTCTCCATTCATCTCAATTATTGTGGCTTGCACACCCAAAGTAAGAGCAAAAGACATAGAATTAAATTTGAGGAAGTAGAATTAGTACGACTGAGTTTGAGGAGGTAAAACAGGAGCACTAAATTTTTTGCCATAACAACTTTTTGACACTTACCATGCATTACTGTTATCAACACTAAATATAGTGTTAAGCATGGAGCTATATTAAAGGATGCTTTCTAAGGTTAAGACAATTTGCATCAATTAACTACTGGATTAGCTTAGCTTTGCAGTGCTGACAGACATTTTGGGTGAGTCCCCATAGCTCTGCCTACGTAGAGGCTGCCCAGGCACTCCAGTTCTGCAGCTCTACAGTTGCACTATGATCTTTAAAGAGGGTCGTTTTTAGCTAGTGCAGCTATCTCTAGGTGATGATGCAGAGCTTACACACCCTTTACAATTGCCCCCTGTGCCTGTTGACCTGAGGGAAACATATTACTAATAATACTAATTACAGAATCATAGAATGGTAGGGATTGGAAGAGACCTTTGGAGATCATCTAGTCCAACCCCCCTGCTGTCGTGAATGGAAGTATTTGACACAGTTATGATTAAGCAATGATTCAAAATTTATTAATAATTTGAGATAAGTCAAGAGGTTGAATCTTAGCAGCACTTTATCAATAACTGGTTTAAAGGTTTACAGAGAAACTTAACAAAATAACTAAACTACGACTTAATTACAGATTCAAAGATGGCAGGAATCATACTAATTTACAATAAAGTATCCCAAATCATTACATGTACACATAAACAAAAGCACAGATCTCAAATTATTGCATTTGCATATAAAAGTGCGCATACACATACAGACTGATCTATAACTTCAGAGATCACAGATCTCCTAATATCGCACAACTCTAGTGAGCCGGTGGGTACCCCTTTTAACTCCTATGTGTGCACAGACAAATGGAAGAGCATCCACATATATAAAGCTAATCAGAAACGTATAAGCGCAGAGGTGGATGGAAGAGAGGCTAGCCTATAGTTAAAATTTCCCTTTCGAGTTAGAGTAAATACTCACAATATATCGGCATTTCACAACCCACAACGGGTGATAACTGAGGCTTGAGAAGGGTTGTCTCACCCTGGTCTTCTAGTCCTCAAGGTGTCTGCCTAAGCAGTGTTTAAACTCAGGGGAGATACTGGCCACAGCCCGCTGCAATCCAGAAGAGCTCAAAGGGTCTTTACTAGAATCTCTACTTATAGGATCTGAGATAATTGACTTTCGTAAGGTACTTTTCCACTCCAGCCCAGCTCGGACAATGGAGTATTTTGGTACTTTCTATGGTTATGCAAACCCAGGACTTGCTAGAACTTGTGGTCCTGATACCTCCTCTCTGTGGCCATGATCCATATGCTATCAGGAGTGATCAATTATAGTCATTATCTTCAAACAGTAGGAGCCATGGAGACCAGGCACACTATTGTGTTCTTAGTCTGTTGCTCTCCACCTTTACTTCCTTTCATGTTAGACCTTTGTGTTACGTTCTGGTTCAGTGTATTCTTATGTGGCCCAGGGGGGGAGGACATCACGCCAAATACCAAGAGGCCTAAAGTGTGTGTGTGGGGAGAATGCACCACCACACCTGCCAAAGCAGGTTCACCTACAACAGGTTGCACAGGATCGCGTCCAGGTGGGTTTTGAATATCTCCAGACAACGAGACTCCACATCCGCTTACCTATGAGGATGTTATGGGAGACAGGGTCAAAAGCCTTGCCGAAGTCGAGGTAGACAATGTCCACTGCTCTCCCCTCATCCATCCATCCAGTCACGCCATCACAGAAGGATATCAGATTGGTCAAGCATGGCGAATCCATGTTGACAACTCCTGATAAACTTCTTTTCCTCTACGTGCTTAGAGATGACATCCAGAATGAGCTGTTTCATCACCTTTCCAGGGATGGAGGTGAGGCTGACTGGCCTGTAGTTTCCCAGGTCCTCCTTCTTGCCCTTTTTGAAGACTAGCGTGACACTGGATTTCCTGCAGTCCTTGGGCACCTCTCCTGTTCTCCAGGACCTTTCAAAGATGATGGAGAGCGGCTTTGCAATAACATTTGCCAGCTCCCTTGGCACTCGCGGGTGCATCCAATCGGGGCCCATAGATTTGTGCCTGTTGAGTTTGCCTAAATGAACTCTAACCCGATCGTCCTTGACCAAGGGAAAGTCTTCCTTTCTCCAGACTTTTTCTCTTACCTCCAAGGTCTGGGATTCCTGAGGGCTGGCCTTAGCAGTAAAGACTGAAGCAAAGAAGGCATTAAGTAACTCCAACTTCTCTGCATCCTCCGTCACCAGAGCACCCACCTCATTCAGCAGCGGGCCTACATTTTCCCTAGTCTTCCTTTTGCAGTGATGTACTTGAAGAAGCCCTATTGTCCTTCACATCCCTTGCCAGGTTTAATTACAAGTGGGCATTAGCCTTCCTCATTGCATCTCTGCATACTCTCACAACACTCCTATACTTCTCCCAAGTGGCCAGTAACATTTTTCACATTCTGTAAACTTCCTTCTTCCATCTGAGTTTTTCCAGAAGCTCCTTGCTCATCTGTGCGGGTCTCGTGCCTCTTTTGTTGATTTCTTACTCCTAGGGATGCCCCGATCTTAAGCTTGGAGGAAGTGGTACTTAAGTATTAACCAGCTCTCTTGCACCCCCCTTCATTCTAGAGCCCAAACCCATGGGATTCCTCCAAGCAGATCTTTGAAGAGGCCAAA
>NW_009646649.1:0-684 GCF_000708025.1 Charadrius vociferus
CCGGGCTCCCGTGAGGATTCTCCCCCCGTCCCCAGGAATCCATCGAGACCATGAAGAGCCGCCTGGAACGGAGCATCCAGATGCAGACGCTGCTTCGCGCCTTTGAGGCCCGAGACCGTAACCTGCAGGAGAGCAACCTGGGCCGGGTGAACTTCTGGTCGGCCGTGAACTTGGGCGTGTTGGTGGTGGTGGCCTTCCTGCAGGTCTACATGCTCAAGAGCCTCTTTGAGGACAAGAGGACGGTGCGGACGTAGCCGGGGAGGGGACACACAGACACTCGGGAGGGACGTGCTCCTTCCCCACGGTGGGGATTAAACCTTTTCCAGTTTCCAACCCCTGTGTGTCCTGGAGCCGATGCGAACCCCAGGGGAGGGAGGTTTTGGGGTAAAAACCCCTGCGTTTAATCACTGAAGGACCAAAGAAACGCGT
The DNA here is from genome assembly GCF_000708025.1 of Charadrius vociferus. Classification (NCBI taxonomy): domain Eukaryota; kingdom Metazoa; phylum Chordata; class Aves; order Charadriiformes; family Charadriidae; genus Charadrius; species Charadrius vociferus. Next base: position 430 of record NW_009646649.1, read on the forward strand.
CCCTGAGCCATTTAGGATGAAATCTATTTATTCTGGGCACGGTGGGAGTCGTGGGGACGAGTCCCGGGGCGGTTTTTCGACTCAGCCGCGGCTGCCCAAAGTCCTGGGGGTCACCGGGAGGGAAAAGCTGGAGGAGCCGAAAGGGATTTTTCTCGGGGAAAGAGGTTTCTCTGCTCTGATCCGACAGGACGTGGCTCGGCCTGCTGGCTCCGGTACGGCACCGCGGAGGTGGGAACCGCTGCCAGGAGGGTCACC
>NW_009646649.1:1183-3485 GCF_000708025.1 Charadrius vociferus
GGGCCGGGCTGCGGCTGCCGGAGAGGTGTGCCGTGCTTCCGACCAACACCGAACCGCGTGGCCGTGTGTGCCCGCACGCGCCGTGGGAGCCCTCCAGCCCACGGACGATGCACGGGGAAGACCCGGTGCGTGTCCAGAGTCGCCACCGCGGTGTGTGCCCATCCCCACCGCCCCATCCCTTATCCCGACGTTACGGATCCCGCTTGCCGACTTCCCTTACCTGCATTGCTCCGACGTGCCGGAGGCTGTTCACCGTGGAGACCTGCTGCGGACACGGGTACATCCCAGCGCCGGTCGTACACCCTTTCCCTCCGGATTTTCACGGGTCAGTGAGAGCTTGCCGGACGCCACCGGAACCGCGACGCCTTCCGAGGCGCCGGTCCCTCTCTTGGGGTGAACAAATTAAGGAGAGCTCTCCCCGGGGCTCCCGACGGCTTCTCCGGGTCAGTTGTGTCACCAACTCCCGGTCCTGTCCCTAAGATCTCCGTCACATCTCTCTTCGATCGTTGTGAGGAGGTAAGAGTTCATCCACGCAACCACGCTGAGGACAATCCTGCCTGAGATGTACCGGGAACGGCGAGCGGACGGGTTTGATTGCGGAGATATGAACCTGCATCAATAATTCCACTCGTTTGAGGGAATGCGTTGGGTTACACCGTATTTGTTGTTGACCTGTGTGTGCGATGGCGGAGGGCGATGCTGAAGGCGTCAGGCATTAGACTGATGGGTGGCCGAGTGGGTGCACTGTTAGAAGTTTGTCGGGGTACAGGTTTTGGGTTCTTTTCAGCAGGTTCGGACGGAGTTATGTCAGTCATAACTTCCAATAGTAATTGAGCGCCTCTGTAGCCCCAAAGACAATACACCACTCTCGGTTTGGTAACAGTAAAATTGTGCCAGCGATCTGAATTTGGTTCTGTAATTTTGTGACGTAACATCTTTTTTTTTTAATTTCAGTCGGTCTGTGATGAGTAGACCCATTAATTACTCAACAGCTGATTTGTGGTGGGTTTTTTTTTTCCCCTGGAATGGCTTGAGTTCAGTCATCCAAAGGGAGTCACTCTAACTCCATTTATCTCTGCGATTTGCGTTGCTGCGTGTTTGCGGAGTTCTCGTTATGGATGACTTCTGCTGTGGCCGCGTGTCAAGAGGCGCTTTTCAGTTTAAAGCTTCAGAAACGGCATCCCCCGAAATCGGCGTGGGTGAAGCCGATCCTGCGCGTGCGGCTGCGCTCGCGGGGATGCTCGGGGGCTCCCCGTGCGAAGAGGAAGGTACCGGTGTGCTTCCCTCCGCTTATTTTCTCCTCCCGAAGGCATAATCCTCTCTTTCTGTGTGCTTTACCATTAACTGGCACCGTGTGAATAACGTTGTACTAAAAGAGGGAACGAAGCGCTCGTACGGGTTCAGATGTTCCGAAGAAAGAGACTTTGTTTTCATGATAAAAGCTTTATGCTTTTTTGGTCAACAAGTTTTTAAAATACCTTCTAGTGGTGCTGGAAGACCTTAGGGAGGCACCAGCACGTGTACGAAAAGCAGTCGAGGTCCGGGAAGAGACGTGGACAAAGCGGAGTGGCTTCTGCGTGTTCTCTGGGCTTTGCCGAGAAGCGTTACAGCCGTGTAACTGGTGACAGTGAGTCCCGATGGGGTTTTGGTGAGTTACTGCTTCCGTAACGTCCTTGTTCGGCAACAAGGTTGTTTTCAGCACCAAAATTTTGCACTCTCTTTTTAAAAAAAACAGGAGAAAAGCCCATTTTCTTCTCTTCCCAAGGCCCAAGCGCAGCCCGTCTTCCGAATTTGATGCCATCGCCGCTCTTTGGGTTCTCAGCTGTAACCGGAGAGAGATGTCATAATAGCACATTCCTCTGCACCTTCGGCAGAGCCAAAAGCATCGGCCCATCTGCATTCCTTTACGTATCTCAAAGGAGTTCCAAATTAAGACCTACCCTAAAAAAATCCACTGTATTACCTAAAGGATTTTCCACTCTAAAACGATGTGTCCCACAGCCCCTTTGTGCCGTTATCGTTCTCTCTGTGTCCCTCTGCAGTAACTGCTGCCTCTGCCCAAAGCTCCCGGAGCTTTGCTGGCCTTTCCCGGCTTTATCTTCCCCCCAAACAGACGTATCTCTGCGTCAACGCATACGTCGGCAAAATGTCTGTGCTCTGTAAGGCCTTTGAACGGGTTTCTTTGCATTTTTGTAGAAAGAATTTAAAAATTCGACCCCTCTCTTGTCATCTCTATGGGAGATGTGAAAGTGCTTCCAGGAGCCTGCCCTGGCCACGCCCCCCCGCCCCGGCCACGCCCCCC
>NW_009646649.1:3712-8603 GCF_000708025.1 Charadrius vociferus
CTCCAACCCCTCCTCCCCCCCCAGTGCTCCCAGTACCCCCCCAGTCCCGGGACTGGGCTGTCTCCCTGCCCCAGCGCTCCCACCACTGGGATGGGTCTGACGGGGCCATTTTATTTTGGGGCAAAAAAAGAAGGAATAGATAGAAAAAACCCTCCCAAACTCACAGATTTTCATTGGGTGAAAATGCGCTGAATGAAGAGACGTCCGAGTGGGCAAAATTGAGGTTTTGGGGGTTTTTTTGGGGTCACAGGTGTGGAGAGAGGGGGGCTGGTGCCCGGGGGAGGGATGGGCAAAAAAATGAAAAATCCATTAAAAGTGGGGAAAAAAACGGATTTTACTGAAATTGTCTTTTCTGAGAGTTGCAAAGAAACCGTGCTGTGGCAGCAAAGTTGGGGAAAAAAAGGAGAAATTCAAAAGGAGAAATTCGGCGCCGCTGAGAAACGTGACTGGTTTTGCGCCGGTGAGTGGGTTTTTAACCTTTTTGCTGCGGTTATTTTAACTGAAAATCCCTTTTTTTGGTAAGTTTGGGGGTCAGAAGGATTTTATTGATTTTTTTTTTTTTTTTTCCCCAGGGATATGTACATCATTAATAGGTAAAAAATGTGTGTGTGGAGCTTCCGGATCCCCCTGGAAGTGTGGGAAGTTTGAAATGTATTGTTTGTTTTTTTTTTTTAACGGGCGCATCGAAAATTGTGTGGAAATGGGGAGGAAAAAAAATGCTGAGGTCAGCAATTCCAGGATTTTTCGCAAATCCAGTGGTTGGAGTGGGAACATCGGTCGTCGTTCCAGATGCCGCCGGGTCCGATGCTGCCGCAGTCCTTCTGGTCCTTCTCCTTGTTCTCCTTCCACGTGTTCCAGTAGCTGGAGCCGGGGAGAAAAAAGAGGAGAAAAGGGAAAAGAGGACAATAATAAATTAAAAAGGAGCCGCGCGGTGGCGGAATTCGCGGGAAAAGGTAACATTTGTATTCCGAGGGAAGAAAATCGCTAAAAATCTCTTTTTTTTTTTTAACCACCCGCGAGAAAACGCACCGATAATACCATTTTCCCAATGTAAAACCCCTTTGATTTACGTAAAACTGCAACCCCCACCATTTCGGTGGGTCAATTCACCTTTTTCTGTTTATTTTCTGATTCTTTTCCCATTTTTGGGGGGAATTTTTACCTAAAATTTACCCGTTGGCCGTTAGTCCAGACCCAAGTGCCTTCCACCACCTGATCCGTCACTCCCAGCCAATACGTGCCGCTCTTAATATTATCCTTCAGGAAATTCTTAAAAAAAAAAAAAAAAAAGGCGCAAAATTGGTTAAAAGACACCCAAACCCCATAATTCCGGTGAGCTCCGGAGCATCTCGAGGCTTTTGAGGTCATCGCCGCGATATCTAAGCAGTTTTTTTTGGTAAATTGTCAATAATTTGGGTAGATTAAAGCAAAGCGTAGACGCAGAACTCCAGAAAGACGTTGATTTTTTTTTTGGGGGGGGGGTGGTGTCTGTTTTAGTGCTTTTTTTTCTAAAAATAAGAAGTCGTAGTCAACGGAATTCATTTTGACCGCCAACGCGTCTCTCCACCTCCAAATATCTCCGAGCCCGTTGGCCAATCTTGGTTAATTTGAGCCAAAAAACCAAATAATTTCCATCTCCTGTGTTGGCCGGAGTAGGAATTTTCCGAGAAAATGGGTATTTTGGGTCCATGTAAGCTGCAAAACTGGTTGTTTCACTCGGCTGACCTGCTCCGGCTCCGAGTTGATGATGACCAAGTGAGCGCCTTGGTCGGCGCAGATCTCTTGCGCGTCCGACCAACTCATGGTCTCCGTCGAGAAGGAATAACAGCTTTTCTCGAAGGTCTTCCAACCGGCCGAGCACTTCTTGTCATCCGTGACCGATCTGCAGATCAACGCTGGAAAGGTGGGGAAAACAAACCAGAAAAAAAACCAAAACCCAGGAAAAAATTCAGGTTTTCTCCACCAGGAAAAACCTCCACGGCTTCTTCAGCAAGGCGATACCTCAGAATTGGTGTCAATCGCCCAAATTTTCCATCTCTCTGGATTTTTTGGGGGGTTCAAACCGGGAGGTTTCTCTCCTGGTGGGTCACCGTGGCGGTTTTTACCTGCCATGTCCTGCAGTTCCTCGTAGTATTTGTGCATGGCGCTCCGCAGCCGCGTCTGTTGCCGTCGCGCCTCCGACAGCTCCTGCCGCGCTGGGGGAGCGCAACGAGGGGGGCGGTGAGCGACCGCCCCCTCCGCTTGCCTTCCTTTTACCCAAATCTTAAGCTTTTCTCCCCGAATTTATGACTTTCCCACATGGAGGAATCTCAAGCAGGGCTGGAAAATCTCTTACGTCGCCGGGCGGGTTTGTTTTTTTTCCTCTTTGCTGCCGTATCCCCCCATTCTCGTTTAATTAATCCCCCGTTTGGCAGCAATTAAGGATTTTGCCCGTTATATTCGATTTTTTGCAGAATTTTCAGTAGGATTTACATCCCTCCCTCCCTTTAACAGCGACAACGGGATGGATTTTTTCCCCCCATTAAGATCCCAATCGGGATAAATCCCGTGATACCCCAAGGGTTGATTTGCTCCTTATTTACACCCTTTTGGGGCTAATTCCTTCGGAATTGGGGCACGAGCTTAGTCGGCGTCCGATCTACATCATTTACCCCAGTGTAATTCCTGGTGGAAATCAGCAATAACTCGGTCGACACCGGCGTTGCTTTATTAAGCAGCACCAGGAACCGCTCGAAAAGATAATTCTATTTTTCCTTAATTTCCACCAAACAGTAGAAAAGGTGGCAAAAGAGCCAAAAGAGCAGAAAAAACCCCGTGTTAAAACATCATCGCAGTGACGCGAGTCCGAGGACCTACCGTTGGCTTGATTCTCCGAGTAGTTCAACCTCAAGAGCTTTAACTCCGCCATAATTTCCGTCTCTGAAATGAAAGGGAAAAAAAAAACCAAACCCAAACCCGCAGCTGGATCGTACCGAGGAACCAACGGCGGCTGATTTTGCCCAATTTATGGCTTTTTTGAAAGCCGAGGCGGGGTGGGGTGGAAATTCCAGAGTGGATTTTAAATTTGTCCAATTTACCGGGTTTTTTTTGGCAGGGGAGGGAACTGAGTGGGGAATTCCAGCGAGGATTTACACCCGGGAGCGAACGGGGAACGGTGCCAGCGTGCGCAGGAGGAGGCAGCGCTGGGGGCAATTTGGTGATAAACCCCCAAAATTTAAATATAGAGGTGGAATTAAAACCAAATCGTGACGACGGACGGGCTCTAGCTGCGATTCCCGCCTGGATGGACACCTAACGCGGGAGCCGCGGGTCATTTTTAACAGTGAAAATGCGTTTTTTTTTGGAGCGTTTTAACCAAATTAGCTGCTTCTCGGCCCGGCGGGGACGCTTACGCTTCATCATGGCCAACGTGAAGAGCAGCACCCACGCGACGAAGCTCAGCGCTACCAGGACGTAGAGGACAACCACCGACGCCGTCATCCCGCGGCTCCGTCCTCTGTCACCTGCGGGCTCCGGCTCGCCTGCGGAGAGCGGCGTGGGTGAAATCGGGCTGAAATCCCAACTTTTCAGGTCTGGATCCGGTCAGGGCCTCCGCTAGGGGATAGCGGCATCGAGAGCGACTCACCCTTCTGGGAAGGACTTGGAGACGCCGGTTTCCCCGCCAGGATGTAAACCCCTGTTGGGAGGAAGGAAAGAGTCAGCGGGGGATGATTTTGGGGCGTTTTAGGGCCAAATCGTGCCCCGCGGAGGTCCTCGACGGCAGAGGTGATGCGGGAGGAGAGGGGATGGGCGCTACCGGTGCCTCCTTTGCTCCTCTGGCTCTGCAGATCTTCACTGATCGCCGGCGGCTTGTGGCCACGGTCCGACTCCGACAGGGATACGTCATCGTAATCGTCCTCGAAGCTGTCCGGGGATGCTACGAGAGAGGGGAAAAAAAACAAAACAAAACAAAAAAAACCCCAAAAATGGGGGAAAATGGGGGTTTTTACACCCATTGGGAATCCCAGTCGTTAACAATCAGCTCGGTCCTTCAGAAAACATGAAAAATGCAATTTCCTTTCCCCTTCGGGACATCCGCAGCACCTCCAGCAAGGACTTTAAAAGCCTTTTTTCAATATATATTGATTTTTATCATTTTGGGGGAGTTTTATTAACGTCGCTCCGCTCTTTCGGAGCCGGGTTCTCCCCTCAGCTGCAAATCCAAGCAATTGCGCTGAAGTTTGAAGCTCTCTGTGGTGGGGAGAGGGATGAATTTGAGCCTCGCAAAGGTGTAAAGACCGTCTCTGAGAGCGATAAATTCACTCTCGATCCCCCCAACGTGGATTTCGGGGCTAATTCGGGGGTTATTTGATCTCATTCGATAGAAGGAACCAAATCGAGAGAGAAACGCTGCGTAGAGCGAGACACGTTTGACCGACCGAGCTGAAAATAAAAGCCCAGTTCGGCCTCGGGGAGGCACCGTGGGGAGTTCTGCTTTCCGTCCCCGCTACGAAAAAAGCCTGAAAAGGTGAAAAAACGATGACTTACCCGGTCTGAAGTCTCCCATGGGTGTCATTTTCCCAGCGACGGAGTAAATTCCTGCCAAAAGAAAGGAGAAGAGCGTTGAGGAAAAGGGGAGGATCCTCCAAACCACCACCAGCGCTTCTTCCAACCCCGTTGCCGCCGGTGAGGAAGTTGCTTTTTTTGGGGTTTTTTTTAAGGCCCGGCGTAGAGTTTACACCTGAAATTGGGGCCAAACCTGGCGATTTTGGGAGCTTTCGAGCGCAGAACGGCACCCGCCTCGCTCCCAGCAACCCAAAAGCGTTTCGCCCCGCTCTGTCCGACAGCGACGCCCCGCCGGCGGATTCGGGTACCGCCGCGCTTTGCCGAGACAACCGCCGGGCCCAAACAC
>NW_009646649.1:8977-9424 GCF_000708025.1 Charadrius vociferus
TTTTTAAGGGGTTAGAGATAAAACGGCCAACGGTGGCACCTACGGGTGTTAAAACACCGCGGTGGTGAAATCCCGAATCTTCCAGCGGAGCCGCTGTCCGTGCCGGGAGGGGAATGCGGCAACGCGGCTTTTCGGCAAAACAGGCGTCACGCATCGGCACCCCCGAGTTGGGGATTTGCATACGCGCCCCGAAAAACACATTCGCGCCTCGTTTTCACCGGTCTCTCTTCCCTTTTTTGGGTTTTGGTTGGGTTTTTTTACCTAAACCCTGGGAAAAAAAGGTGCGCACCCGCCCTCCTCGGCGCCGCATCGGCTGGATTTACGTGAGTTTTTGCTTCAAATCGCAATCGAAGCGCTTTATTTATTCTTTATTACTTTTTTTTCCCCCCCTCAATTAACCAGCCATACGCAGAGCCTCGGCGCAGCCGGTCACAGCCTCGCAAAACG
>NW_009646649.1:9821-11555 GCF_000708025.1 Charadrius vociferus
CTTCCAGAACCTGCAGGGAAGGAGGTGTTGGGCGGGGGGAGGAGGGGGGGGCACACCGGTTTGGGGCAAAAGCTCTCCGTTTGGGAACTTGTCGGATTTTGGAGTGGGTTTTTTTAAATAGGGGGGAGCGCACGTCGGCCCCATAGCATCTCCCGGGGAGGGCAACAGCCCCCACCCCAAAAAAACCTTCCCCCAATTAACGCAGCCGTGCAATTTTAGTGATTTTACCGTTTTCCTCCCGTTTAACGGGAGAAAACGGCTCTGCTTTGATGACGGTATTTTTCCCCAAAATGCAAAGAACAAGGAGAATCTTTGACTCGGTCGGGGGGATCTCGGTTGAGCCGAGCCTGGGGGGAACCAAGCAGCTGCTGCGGCCCCTTGCGTGTCCCCACCTGCGTTTTCAGCCCCAAAACAACAAATTTTGGGGGGAAAAAGCCAAAATCTTGCCTGCAGCATGGTGGCTCCTCTTAACCTTTCCCTCCACCCGGTGTTTTCAAGTGCCACGGCAGCACGAAACTTATTTCTGTGCTTTTTAAGTGGGGTGCAGTGATGAGGGTGCATCGCCTTTTTTGGGGTTTTTTTTGAGGAAAAAAAGGGGCTGAGGGAGAACAGAGCTGATTTTTGGGGGGTGATTTATCCTCCGCTGAGGCTAAAAACGTACGCGAGAGAGAGGGAGCGGCCGTCCACCCATTGCCAGTCGCCTTCGTTGTGCACGTCGGTCAGGCCCAGCCAAAACGCTCGATGCTCCATGATGTGATTTGCCAGAAATTTCTGCAAATAGAGGGAAAAATAAAAAAAAGAAAAAAAAAAAAAAGAGCAGCATCAGGAGGGGAAGTGGAAGGCGCCGGCAAAGGGATTCAGCGGCGCCGGCAGCCCGTGACATCGGGGAGCCCTTGTCCCCTTGCAGGGGACAACTGTGACGCGCCACAAGCGTGACAAAAAAATGCAACGTTTCCCTTTTTTTTGAAAAAAAAAAAAAAAAAGGGCTGAAACTTTTAATATCTGGGGGGGGAGGTTTTTTTTAAAAAAAAAAGCTTTTAAAAAAAAGCTTTAAAAGCCCGGTCGGTGAAAGCAGCCTCCTGAATGGAGGCAGGGATTGTCTAAATCGGGGCAAAAATGCCAATTTGTGCCCCGTTCAGGTTCTATTTCTACAGTTTGTTCCATAATTTCTGTAATTTCTAAATAATTTTAATCATTTCTAAACAATTTTAATCATTTCTAAACAACTTTCTCCCATTCCTAGATGATCGCGAGGCGGGATTCACCCCAAACTCAGGTGAGCACCTCCCGTCCCCCGGGAGTCCCTCGGGGGCAGGGGAGCCGCTTCCCTGGGCTTTTCCACCCCAAAACCAAAACCTAAACCCCCCCCAGCCGTTTTGGGGACAGATTCATGCAATTTGGCCAAATCACTTCAGAACCAAGTGGGAACCTCAACCGGTTGCGTTCCCCCCCCCCTCCTTCCGCAAGCAGTCTTGAGTCGCCTGTGCTTCACCTCCGGCTTTCCGTTTGCAGAACTGGAGTCTAATATTCCTCAAAACTCATTAAATTTGGGGGGGGGTTTGGCCTTTTTAACAAGTTTTTTCAGCTTACGTTTTCCTGCTCAGTGTCGACGATGGCCAGATGGGCGTTGAAGTTGGCGCAGTGGTCTTTAGCAGCCAGCCAGTGTACGGCGGCGTCGGAGCAGAAATAACAGGCTTTGGCAAACTGCTCCCAGCCGGCGGGACACTGCGTGCC
>NW_009646649.1:11702-14360 GCF_000708025.1 Charadrius vociferus
CCCCCCCCCATTTTTGTCTCCCTTCCCCTTTTTCCTTTCCGTCCCAATTTCCACCGTGGCTTTTGCTGTGAGTTTTCCTGGTGCGAGTAACCACTCTCTAAAATTCAGGCGGTAAAACCTCAAAAGGCCTTTTGTTAAACGAGCTTTTTATCGTATTTATGAATAGACTGAAAAAGGCTTTTTTCCTTTAATATTATACTTAATGATCTCTCAAATTCATTAAGATTGGCTTCGTGTGCTCCCAGTGCACATTTTAGGAATCTTCGGAGCGTCTACCCAACACGGCGTGTTTGGGGAATCGAGGAGAAGGACTGAATTTAACCATTTTTTCCATCAAAAAGATCAGGCTCTCACCCAGGACGCGGAGGCGATCCGACAGCTCCTTCCCGCACTCCGCTTCGCACCGCGTCATCTTCCACCGCACGTTCTCCATTTCTTCCGACACTGGAAGGAGGAAAAACTCCGCTTTTGACCCTGTCTCACCCCTGCCTGCGCCCAGTATTCATGATTCTGCCCGATTTTTCCCCAAACCGCCTTTTCTTTGGCGTACCGTTTAGAAGTTGGCCGTGAATCGCCTTGAGCTCGGCAGAGAGCTGTTCATCTAGGAGGAAAATAAGAGGAGAAAGCTCAAAACAAGCCCTGGCCATCTCTGTCCCGATGGAAAGCGGGTTTTGGTTCGGTTTTTTTTGATGGAAAAAGCACTCCGGGAAGTGGTGGGGAGGAAAATCCATGCAGGTATTGAGGGTGCAGCAGGGTCCAGGGTCGTACCGAGGGTGCGTTGGACCTTGGAGAGGTTGTGCCACGCTGTGGTGTGGCTGTTCTCGCTCCGTATCCGGGCTTGTTCCAACGCTTCCCACGCCGCAGATACTAAGGGAGAGGAAAACAGCGCTCACCTTCACTCCGGATCCATCCCCGGAACGCTCACGGGCTGCAAAATGTCCTTTGATCCTAACTCGGAACCACGTTTTGCTCCGTCCGCTCGTGTTATCCCCCCAAATCGTGCCCACTCTTGGCGATCAGAGCAAGGGATGTGCGGCGGACTCACCTCTCTGGAGATTCACGATGGTGAGAGCCATGAAGAGCACGAAGGTGAGGGCCAGAAGCACGTACAGCAGCGCGACGGCTCTCTCTGGAGACAAAGCTAGGATGAAGTGCGTTGCCAGGGGTGAAATGGGGGGAGGTGGCCCCAAATAACTCCCCCCTCCCGACAGATATTTTCTTAATGAAGAGCACAAAGAGGAGAGACACACCCCCCCAACAACCTCTGGATTTCTCCGTTCAAACGTTCAAACCTCTTTTTCCTAGATTGTGACCCAATGGAGGAACCAGGCATCAAAATTTGGCTTTAACTTCGGAGAAAAACCAATTTAAAGAGCTGAAACCCTCCGGTTTCACATCTCTGGATCCTCAAAGCCGCTCCCTCACCCCAATACCTCCTTTAAGTGCTTTTCTGGGCTCTCGTTTCTCCAATTCCATCCCCTCGGTGAAATCCCAGTTCTCGTAGGTGCCGATGGCACCTTCGCCTTGTGACATCTCTGATCCTTTTATTTTTCCTTTTGATATCGCCCCGATTTATGCAGTGGGAAAGATGCGTCACCTCATCCTGAGGGGGAAGAGGAGGGGGAAGGAAACGCTGGCATTTCATAATTCTAATTTCCTAGAAAAAAAAAAATAATCTGCACAGTCAGGAGCTTCAGAGCGGCCGATCTGCTTGGGCTGCTCCTCGCCACGTGCCGCAGCCCCTTCCCTGTTGATTTTTCAGAAGAACTGGTTCAAAACCACACTCTGTTTTCCTCAAACGAGGCTGACACCCGCCCAAGGAGGCACGTTTTGGAGGCTTCGTGCCAAAACGGAGACCGGTGTTCTCTGAGGTGAGCACCGAAATTCAGCCTTTTCTGTTTATTTGTTTGGTGGGAATCCTTTAGCATTTTGTTCAGTGCTTTTGTGATAATTTCTTGCGTTTTTAACACGAGAAACTTCTCATTGCGAAAATCCTCATTTTTTTTGCGGGGGGCAGGGGGGCACAGTTTGATTTATTCCTTCTCCAGAAAATTCTTTTTGTTCCCCGAACGCCCTCAGGGCTTCGGGCCAGGCGTCCCCTGGGCTGGCTATCGCAGAAAACGAAAGTTAGAACTTATGAATAACTTCACGGTTGTCTAATTTCAGCTGAATTTCACAGAGGCACGCGGGGAAGAGCAAACACAGCCAAAAGTCGCTCCGGTTCCCCTGTTGTCAAGGCAAGCAGCTTCCTCCTTTCATCCGATTTCCCCTTTTTTATCCCTAATTTAGGGGAAGTCGAGGCCAAACTTCTCCCCGGGGTGGCCGCTCGTGTCTTTGGGGCTTCGGCGCTTTCCAAGATGCAATGGAGTTGGTTTTGGGTCGAAACGCTGTGAATTCGGCGCATGGGCTCGCGCAGTGGTTCCTCTCTATTCTGCCGGTGTGTGGTTTGTCCTGGTGGCGTGGAAGAGGTTTAAAAAAATAAATAAATAAATCAAGGATGGCGCTTTTTAAGCTGAAAGCATTGAAAACGGAGACAAAAAGTCAGAAGAGGACCGAAAACGCCAGCTCCCACCCCTAAACCTCCCACACCCTTCTTTTAACCTTTTGTAGTGATTTTTATCTTTTTTTTTTTTTTTCCCTTTTTTAAATACTGAAGGT
>NW_009646649.1:14521-15109 GCF_000708025.1 Charadrius vociferus
GAACCCCGGTGCCCCCAACCCCCCCCCCCCCATTTCTGGGGAGATGGGGACCCTACTGTCCCCATCCCTGGGGACCCCGGGACCCCCCACTGCCCCCATCCCCCACACGCCACCCCTGGGGAACTGGGGACCCCCATGCACAGGTCCCTGTGGGAATAAGGGACCCCCTCATCGCCCCAATCCCCTCATCTCTGGGTAACCAGGGACCCTTACCTCGCTGCCTTCCCTGAGGTAAATGAGGGTGACTCCGCCCCGGACCCCTCACCACAGAGCGGCGATCCTCTACTCGACGCCCCATAGGTGGAGGCGTCTGCTTATCATCGCGCGTCAGCCAATAAGAGCCGCAAATCTCCCCAGGAAGGCGGGATCAGCCTCCTGTGCTGGAGGGGTGCATGCCGCCTAGTCCCCGCGCCCCCATAGGCTGCCTCACCGTCTCCTCCGCCAGCGATTGGTAGAGTCCCCTGTCAATCAAATCCAAACCCTTCAGCTGAAGGGGCAGGGCTTGTTGTCCTCTCCTGTCAGCCAGGTCCCACTCTGAGCGAGATGTGGCAGCCGATTGGCCCCTCGACCTATCCATCATCACCACCT
>NW_009646649.1:15584-17036 GCF_000708025.1 Charadrius vociferus
GGTACAGCCCTGTGGGGGATCATCCGCCCCTCCAGTCTGGTGTCCTCAGCACCCGACGGTACCCTCCGTCCCTCCATCCAGGTCACTGGTGACTACACTGGCCAGGACTGGACCAGTACTGACCCCTGAGGGACTCCACTCGTTACTGACCTCCAACCGGACTCTGCCCCACCGACCACAGCCCTCCCAGCTCTGTCAGCCACGGTTCCATCCACCCCACTGCCCGTTCATCTCACCCACGCTGCCTGAGCTCGCCTGCGAGGATGATGGGGGAGAGCGGCGAAAGCCTTGCCGGAGTCAAGGTAGACAACATCCACTGCCCTCCCCTCATCCCCCCATCCAGTCACACCGTCATAGAAAGCTCTCAGAGTAGTCAGACACGACTTCCCCTTGGTGCATCCATGTTGACTGCTTCTGGTGAATCCATGTTGACTACTTCTGATAACCTTCTTTTCCTCCAGGTGCTGTGAGATGACACCCACAACGAACTGTTCCATCGTCTTTCCAGGGATGGAGGTGAGGCTGACGGGCCTGTGGTTTCCCGGGTCATCCTTCCTGCCCTTTTTGAAGACTGGAGTGACATTGGCTCTCCTCCGGTCCTCAGGCACCTCACCTGTCCTCCAGGACCTTCCAAAGACGATGGAGAGCGGCCCAGCAGTGACTTCCCTCAGCACTCGAGGGTGCATCCCACCCCACCCCATGGACCGGTGGATATCCAGTTTATCTGACGGATCTCTGACTTGTTCCTCATCGACCACGGGAAAGTCTTGCTTCCTCCAGACTTCCTCTGTTACCCGCAAAGTCTGTGATTCTGTGATTTTTACCCCGGGCATTGGGAAAATGGCCAAAGGTGGTTTTGAGGCTGAAGCCAAGAGGAAAGCCCTGAGCCCCGAGGTTTGTGGGGCGACGAAAGCGGTTCCAGGGGACAGTGAGGACAAGGCACAACTCTCTGTGCTGTCCCCTTTGGTGTGGGAGCAATGGCTGGACGTTGGGTGGGGGGTGCAGGGAAAGGTCTGAACGGCACGGAAGGGAACATCCAGCACTAAAAATGCCCAGAAAAGGGAATTGCAGCACCAAATGTCGCTCCCACTGCCCAAAAATGGGGGGGAAGAACCACTCGGAGGTCGGGGCGAGCGTTGGAGGTGCTTTATGTGTCGCTGTCCCCCCGAAAACGGCCCTGAGGACGCTGGCGATTGGGGGGGGACGACATCCTTTGGGTGAGTGCAGAGTTGCCCGCAACTTTGCCGGTGCGGCGTCACCGGGAGCCGGAGCCGGTGGTTATCGATCCGTTAAATCCTGCTTTTCAGGCGGCGGTGGGAGCGGGGAGGGGGGTCGGAGGCGGCGGCGCTCAGAAGGGCCGAGGGGGCGGCGAGGGAGGCGGTCTCCTGGTGCAGGAAAGAAAAAAAGAAGGAAGAAAAAAAAAAAAAAAAAGAAATTAAGTAATTCCGGAGT
>NW_009646649.1:28490-30826 GCF_000708025.1 Charadrius vociferus
CGGAGGAGAGAAAGAAGCTCAGGGAAGGGAGCGCTGGCAGCACGCAGCCCTCCTTTCCCCCGGCAGGAAGCAAAATAACCCCCCAAATCCACCAAATCCACCTTTATCCCGCTAATTCCCAGCGGGAATCCCATCCCCGGCGGACCTACCTGTGCCCGCTGCTGGTCTGCAGCCACGTGTCGTCCACGGGCGGTGGGACCGGCGTAGAGACGGTGCTGGTGCTGATGTCACCGATGATGTTTAAGGCTTCTTTGAGAGCGTGGTACATGCGCAGCATGTCGTCCCGTCTCTGCGCTTGGTCGGCCGACTCCTCCATGAGGCTGTTCTGGTCGGCGGAGGAGTACAGGTAGGCCAAGAGCTCCGAGTGGATGAAATCCTTGGTCTGGAGAGAACCGGCGAGGGAAGGTGACCCCGAGAGCCCGAAGCCGGGGGGTCGGCAGGTCGGAGGATGACCTCCCTCCCCCTGCTGGCCACGCTCTTCTTGATGCCCCCCGGGATGCCCTCGGCCGCCTCGGCCACCAGGGCCCCTTGCTGCCTCGTGGCCGTCCCGTTGGCCACCGGGACTCCCGGGTCCCTTTCCGAGCTGCTGTCCAGCAGGTCATCCCTGACCCATACCCACCAGGGGGGTTATCCCTCCCCGGACGCAGCACCCCACACTCGCCCTTCTTCAACGTCATCAGGTTCCTCTCCCCGCAACTCTCCGGCCCGTCCCGCTCACGCTCTAAGGTGTGACCTTCACAGAGCCTTCCGGTGTATGAAGCCACGGGGGACACTGGGGACACCTCTCAGCTCTGAACGACGCGTGGAGCCCCGGCGATTTGGGACTCACAGGACGGTCTCCCCAATTCGGTGGGAGAAACCACCAAGAACCGAAGCGGCTCCTCAGCACAGCCACCGCCGAGACATAAACCCAAAGGATGGAAAAGCTCATCACGTCCCATCGTTCGGCTCCGGCTCGGTGAGGAGTGTGGCGCAGCTCGTGATGCCGAGGGGGGGCCCAGGACCCTCCGCTTCCCCAGGAACCCCGAAACACCTCCCCGCGCGCTCCCCCAGACTCACATTGTTTATCATGAGGTGCATTATCGTCTTTGGCATGAGGTCCCGGATGGACTTGTTGATGATGCCGACGTAGGAGTCGACGAGGTTGCGGATGGTCTCCACTTGGCGCTCCAGCTGCGGGTCCATGGAGAAGGTGTTCTCCTGGGCGCCGTCCTCGTTCTCCGTCTGCTCGGGGAAAGCAGAGCGCGAATTACTGTGGGGAGGCGACAGACCCGCAAAGGAAAACCCCCTCCGCTCCACGCTCCGCTCTCCTCCCGCCCCTTCCACCTATTTCCATCCTACGCCGACGCTTTTCGAAACAAAAAGCGGCGATTTCGCAGCCCGCAGGGGACGGCCGAGCGCCGCCGACCAGTTGTAAAAGTTCATCCTCTTCTACGACACCGCGGCGTTTGCCGGGGGAACCCAAAATCTACGGTGCCGCAGCGGCGCACAAAGCCACGAGCTCCCGAGCCCGAAGGCTCCTCCGGCAGCCGCGTCTCGGGCGGGAGCCCCCCCGGCGGCCCTTGGATGGGTCATGGGGGAGTGTTTACTTGGTCTTTCTCCGGGTAAACTCCCGCTCGGAGGAAAGAGGCTTTCCAGCTGTCCACGTCTTCCTGGGAGTCGCAGGCCAGCTCGATCTGACGCAGATCTTTGTACACGTTCCTGGAGGGGAGGAAAAAAAAAATAAAAAGGAGTGGAGGGGAGGGTGAGGACCACAGAGGGCGACCGGGAGGCGCGGCGGAGCCAGCACCGCCAGGAGCGCGAGGGAGCCCTGACGTCCCTCCAGAACGCCGAGATAAATATTGGCAAAGCGGCGCTTTCCCCTGGAGAAATCCTCCCCCGAAGCAGCTCCCGCCTCGGAGCGCCACACCGAGCGGCCGGAGAAGCCGCAGGCACGGCGCCGGGTTCGCGGCAGCGATGACCGAGGGAAGGGCGAAACCACCCGGCGGCGTTTCGAGCCCGGCGAAAGGGATTTTTGGAGGGGGGGGAGCGGCCGTGCCCCGCGGGCAGCCCCTACCTTTGCTCTGTGTTGAAGATGGCGAAGACGTGCTTGTTGGACATGAAGCCCTTCTCCACGTCCCTGATCTTCAAATTATCCAAAGGCAACATGTACTTCTTCTCCTTCTCCTGGACGGGGCGGGAGAGGGGACAAGAGGGAGGGATGTGAGCGAGCGAGCGCGGCGCCGCGTTAGCCGTAACGCTAATTAGCCGCCCCGAGCAGAAGGGAAAACCCAACCGGGAGAAACGTTAACGAGGACGGGAGCGACGGGCAGCGCTTTCATCAACCTCCCGCCCGA
>NW_009646650.1:0-663 GCF_000708025.1 Charadrius vociferus
ACAACACCCATGGGTGCAGCATGGGGATCATGACACCCATGGGTGCAGAATGGGGACTGTGACACCCATGGGTGCAGCAGGGGGACCCAAGGGACTGTGACACCCAGGGATGTGGCAGGGGGACCGTGACACCCACGGGTGCAGCATGGGGACCACAACACCCATGGGTGCAGCATGGGGATCATGACACCCAGGGGTGCAGAATGGGGACTGTGACACCCCGTGGGTGCAGCATGGAGACCATGACACCCTGGGGGGCAGCATAGGGACCAAGGGACTGTGACACCCATGGGTGCAGGATGGGGACTGTGACACCCAGGGGTGCAGCACGGGGACTGTGACACACAGGAGTGGAGCACGGCGACCCAATGGACCATGACACCCATGGGTGCGGCATGTGGACCGTGACACCCATGGGTGCAGCATGAGGACCGTGACATCCTGTGGGTGCAGCATGGGGACCGTGACACCCATGGGTGCAGCATGAGGACCGTGACATCCTGTGGGTGCAGCACGGGGACCGTGACACCCATGGGTGCAGCATGAGGACCGCGACACCCCAGGGAACAGCATGGGGACCCGAGGGACCACGACACCCATGGGTGCAGCACGGGGACTGTGACACCCTGGGGGGCAGCATGAGGATCCAAGGGACCGTGACAC
>NW_009646651.1:0-336 GCF_000708025.1 Charadrius vociferus
GACGTGTCCTCCACCCATTGCCCCATCCCAGACCCAGGTGGGGTTTGCTGGACGTGTCCCCCCCTCTATGACCCCCATCCTTAAACCCAGTTGGGGTTTGCTGGATGCGTCCCTCCATCACCCCTCGCCCTGCCGGCGCCCACCTCCACCCCCTCGCCCCCCCGCAGCCCGGCTCACGGGGCACTCTGGGGACATCACCGGGGTAGGACTCGTGGCCACACTCCGTCCCACCACCCGACCACCGGCAAACCCCTGACCCCACCACCAAGCGCTGCCCCGCGGACTCTGACAGGGATGGGGACAGCACATCCCCGGCCAGCCGGACCCCAGGAGGTC
>NW_009646651.1:1412-1696 GCF_000708025.1 Charadrius vociferus
CCCGGCGCAGAACAGGCGGCAGCGTTCCCCCCCCCCGACCTGCATCACCCCGAAGGGGGACCCCGATGGTCTGGATGCCGGGAGGCGGCACGGCCCAAGCGAGGGGCAGGGGGATGCTCTGGGGCACGCAGACCCTCCCAAACTCCCCTCCCCTCCCTCCCTGGGGGCTCTCGCTCGTGGCCTCAAGGGCCCCGCGTGTCCCCAAGCTCAGCCCCGTCTGGGGCACGCACAGCACGGGCACTGGAGGGGGCACCTCACCGGCTCCGGGGGTTTGGCAAAGGGTG
>NW_009646651.1:1846-2638 GCF_000708025.1 Charadrius vociferus
GCACCCATGCACCGCTGGCACCCATGCACCGCTGGCACCCATGCAACACGTCTGTGCAACACTGGCACCCATGCACCGCTGGCGCCCATGCAATGCTGGTGCCCGTGCAACACTGGTGCTCATGCAACACTGGCACTCATGCAAGTTGTCTGTGCAACGCTGGTGCCCATGCAACACGTCAGCGCCATGCTGGCACCCATGCAATGTGGTGCCGATGCAACACGGGTGCCCGTGCAACGCTGGCACCCGTGCAACGCTGGCACCCATGCAACGCTGGCACCCGTGCAATGCTGGCACCTATACAACGTCAGCACCCGTGCAACACCTCTGCGCCATGCTGATACCCATGCATAGCTGACACCCACGAAACTCTGGCGCCCGTGCGACATGCGACCTTGAGCCACCGCAGCCCCTGCAACGCCGGCACCCCCCCGGCGCCAGTTCCCGCGCGACGCCGGTGCCATCGCCCATGCAACGCCGTCACCCGTGCAATGCCGTCACCTCTGCAACGCCGGCGCCCGTACGACGCTGGTGCCCGTGCAATGCCATCCCCCCATGCAGCGCTGGTGCCCACGCGTGCCCAGTGTCCCCCCAGCACCCGAGGGTGCCACTCACTGCTCATCTCCCCCAGGGATATGTGGGAGCCTTTTATGCCGGGGTCCTCGTAGCCTTCGGGGTCCAGGCTCCTCCTCATCCTCTCCTCGTAGGCCTCCTGCGGGACAGAGAGAAGGGGGCTCAGCGGGGACCAGCACCCCCAGCGCCTCGCCGGGGCCGTGCCGGGGGTGGGAGCCA
>NW_009646651.1:4337-5573 GCF_000708025.1 Charadrius vociferus
GGTGAGGGGCTGGGGGACCCCCCCGGGGTACGGGGCAGCCTGCGGCCGGGTGATCCCGACGTGTCAAATCCATCCTTCTGCCACTTCGCAGCGTATAGAGCCCATACGTCCCGCACCGTCTGTGCGATGCGGAGCTCACACCTCCAACCCCAGACATCCCGTGTGCGCCATACGGAGCACCTCCTATATGATACACCCCGTGGGCACAGTACGGAGCCTCTACCGCCCGCATCATGTGCATGGTATGGAGTCCATACCTCCTACACCGTACAGCCCATGTACGTAGTGTAGAGCCCGTATCTCCTACACCACGTAGCCAACGTTCTCAGTAAGGAGCCCATACCTCCCACGCCATGCGGCTAGCATGACTCAGGACTGGACTCATGCCTCCTACGCCATATATCCAGCACGACTCAGTATAGAGCCCATACGTCTCAAAGCACACATTGCACACCCTCAGCATGGAGCCCATACCTCCCACACCATCCACGCAGCGTGGGTCAGTGCAGGACCTCCCTCCAACAGCAGGTATGGAGCCCATACATCCCATGCCATCCCCACGGTGCACTTGGGCTCCCTCCTGCAGTGGGTTCCAGCTTGGCTCAGTATAGAGCCCATACATCCCACGCCACCCATGCAGCATGGCTGGGATCCCTCACCCAGTGGGTACCCAGCATAGCTCAGTGTGGAGCCCATACGTCCCATGCCATCCATGCAGCATGTCTGGG
Source organism: Charadrius vociferus (assembly GCF_000708025.1). Classification (NCBI taxonomy): domain Eukaryota; kingdom Metazoa; phylum Chordata; class Aves; order Charadriiformes; family Charadriidae; genus Charadrius; species Charadrius vociferus. The sequence continues at coordinate 5,066 of NW_009646651.1, forward strand.
ATCCTTGATGCAGCAGGTACCCAACGTGGTTCCATATGGAGCCCATACATCGCTTGCCGCCCATGCAGCATGTCTGGGATCCCTCATGCAGCAGGTACCCAATGTGGTTCCATATGGAGCCCATACATCCCGTGTCATCCATGCAGCATGGTTGGAATCACTCATGCAGCGGGTACCCAACGTGGCTCCGTATGGAGCCCATACGTCCCACACTGCCCATGCAGCACGTTTGGGATCCCTCATGCAGCGGGTACCCGACGTGGTTCCATATGGAACCCATACATCCCATGCCATCCATGCAGCACGGTTGGGATCCCTCATGCAGCGGGTACCTGACGTGGTTCCATATGGAACCCATACATCCCATGCCATCCATGCAGCACGGTTGGGATCCCTCATGCAGCGGGTACCTGACGTGGTTCCATATGGAACCCATACATCCCATGCCATCCATGCAGCACGGTTGGGATCCCTCATGCAGCGGGTACCCGACGTGGTTCCATATGGA
>NW_009646651.1:9356-9935 GCF_000708025.1 Charadrius vociferus
CTGCCATGGGGCACCTCCAGACCCCACTGTCATGACATGGGCCCCCCAGGGCTCCTCCCCATAGCATGGGGCACCTCCCAACCCCACTGTCATGACATGGAGACCCTCCAGGGCTTCTCCCCACGGCATGAGGCACCTCCAGACCCCGCTATCATGACATGGGCCCCCCCGGGGCTCCTCACCATGTCATGGGGCAACTCCCAACCCCACTGTCATGACAGGGAGACCCTCCAGTCATCCTCACCATGTCATGGGGCACCTCCAGACCCTGCTGTCATGACATGGGCCCCCCAGGTCTCCTCACTACTGCATGGGTCACCTTCCAGTCCTGCTCCAGGGCTCCTTGTCCTGTCATGGAGCACCTCCAGACCCCACTGTCATGACACAGGGACCCCCCAGATCTCCTTGCCATGGCATAGGGCACCTCCAGACCCCTCATCCTGACACCAGGGTGTCTCCAGACCTCACTGCTGTGCCATGAGGCACCTCCAGACTCCACCGCCATGGCGAGACACCCTCCACCTGCTGCCATGGGCAGCCCCAGTCTCACCCACCCCACATGGGGCCGTGACCCACGGA
>NW_009646651.1:10784-11027 GCF_000708025.1 Charadrius vociferus
GTCCCTGTCCCTGTCCCTGTCCCTGTCCCCATTCCCATCCCTACTCCAGCTCTGTCTCCATCCCTTCCATATCTCCATCACTGTCCCTATTCCCATTCCCATTCCTGGCCTTGTTTCCATACACACCCTGTCGCCAGCACGTGGATCCTTCCCCATCCCATCCCAGTCCCATCCCCATCCTCATCCCCATTCCTATCCCCATCTCATCCCCACCCTCATCCCCCTCCCCTCCTCATCTCCATC
>NW_009646651.1:11132-11612 GCF_000708025.1 Charadrius vociferus
CCCACCCCACCCCACCCCATCCAATCCATCTCATCCCATCCCTAATGCCAACCCCATCCATCTGCATCCCATCTCCATCCCAACACCATCCCCATCCCCATTCCATCCTCATCCCCATCCTCATCCCATCCGTCTCCATCCCAGCCCATCCCCATCCCATTCCATTCCCATTCCCACCCTTGTTCCCATCCCTCTGCCCTGCCCTCCTGCAGCCCCATCTCACCCCATAAGGTCCCGTGAGGTCACTGGGGTGAAACAGGAGCTGTGAGTCCCCGCAGGGGGATAACCGGGCCAGAAGCAGCTCCTGGGTGGGGACCACCCGCCTGTCGGAGCCCAGAGCTCCGGGGCCAGGCGGGAGCATGGGGGGGGCCAGCCGATGGTGGCACCCGTCCTCAGGGCTGCCCCGTGGGGCGGTGCGTTACAGGGCCGGGCCTGGATCCGCGTGGCGCTGATGGCGAAGCGCAGGTCCGAGTACATCTC
>NW_009646651.1:11718-12389 GCF_000708025.1 Charadrius vociferus
GCGGTGGGTTTCCGGGTGCCGGCGGGTGCACACACAGCCACGTTTTTCCCCGCAGGCGGTTTTATGACGACGGGGCCATCATGCTGCGGGATGAGTCCATGGTGCTCACGGGGATGCTCATCGGGCTCAGCGCCATCGACTTCAGGTAGGGGTGGGTGACACGGTGGGACGTGGGTACCCCGTCCCGGCTGTCCCCCCCATCTGCCCCCCAGGGCTCCCCTGACCCTCTGCTCCTTCTGCCGCCGCTCAGCTTCTGCCTGAAGGGCGAGGTGATGGACGGTAAAACGCCCGTGGTCATCGACTACACGCCCTACCTGAAGTTCACGCAGAGGTAAGAGCCGGGGTGCCCTCGCTGGGCGGGGGGGACCCCACCATCCCTCCCCCAGCACCCCGCTGGGGCTCAGCTGGGCTCCCCCTGCCCCCCGCCACATTGCCGTCCCCGCTGAGCCCCCGTAACCCCCAGCTACGACTACCTGAGCGAGGATGAGGAGCGGGGCAGCGTGGAGAGCAGCACAAGTGAGGACAGTTCCCCCGAGCACCCCTACCTGCCCCTGGTCACCGACGAGGACAGCTGGTACAACAAGTGGCGCAAGATGGAGCAGAAATTTCGCATCGTTTATGCCCAAAAGGTACCGGGAGCTGGGATGGGGCTGGCTGGGTACCAACCCCCC
>NW_009646652.1:0-276 GCF_000708025.1 Charadrius vociferus
AGACACGGGATCATATGGGAAGACGCACGGCACACGGGATCTCACGGGTCCCGTGGGATCACACGGGATCAGAGGGGAACAGGAGGGCACACGGGATCTCACGGGATCACACGGGATCAGGTGGGGACCTCTTGGGCCCGATCCTGCCCCAGAATGGACCCGATCCTGCCCCAAAATGGGTCCGATCCTGCCCCAAATTGGTCCCGATCCTGCCCCCAGAATGGGCCCGATCCTGCCCCAACATGGGCCCGAACCTTCCCCACAATCGGCCGCATC
>NW_009646652.1:2077-2577 GCF_000708025.1 Charadrius vociferus
GGTGCGGAGGGACGATGCACGGCAGCGTGGTGTGGCAGCGTGTGGCATTGCACGAGGCCACGTGGCGTGGCGTGGCACGGCATGGCATCACGTGGCACGACACGGCGTGGCACGGCACCATGAGGCATTGCACGAGGCCACGTGGCATCTCACGGCACTGCGTGGCATCACACGGCCTTGCGTGGCACGGCACGGCACCGCGTGGCATCACGTGAGGCCGTCTGGCATTGGATGGCACCACGTGGCATCGCACAGCACCTTGTGGCATCTCATGGCGCTGTGTGGCACCACGTGGCATCGCTTGGTACTGTGTGGCATCTCACGGCACTGTGTGGCTTCACACGGCGTTGCGCGGCGCGGCACGGCACGGCACCGCGTGGCATCGGATGAGGCCAAATGGCATCTCACGGCGCCGCGTGGCACCACATGGCATCGCGTGGCATTGTGTGGCATGGCATGGCATAGCACTATGTGGCGTTACACGAGGCCACGTGCCATCT
>NW_009646653.1:0-3286 GCF_000708025.1 Charadrius vociferus
TCTCCTCAGGGTGCCTCCTCAGCCAGGAAGGTCCCAGGCTGCCCTCATCTACAGGATTATTCTTCCTTGCCCCCAATGCAGCACTGGCCACTCCATGTAAAACTTGAAAAAGTTTCCTTTTCCCAAATCCCAGAGTTTCTCGAGGTCCCCCTGGACTGAAGTACCATTTTGTGATATATTAATTTTAACGTGCAGATGGTAACCCTGATGGTGGTGTCCCTCACAAGGTAACAGCACAGGGAGCTGCAGGGCACTACAAACACTAACAGGTGGTGCTACTTTAATGCAACTTCTTTCCAACATAGGATTCTCCATAGTGGCCATCTCACAAACAGCTGCAAAGCAAACAAAGCCAGGGCCAGTGAGGAAAGAGCAAACGGAGGGGGCTGTTTGTATTGGAGGGTACAGGAAGCATCAAAGGAAGAAAAGAGAGAGAAAGAACATGGAAGGTGAAGCTAAGGACTAGATCAAAGCTGTTTTGGGGGTACCTGCCACGAAGCCCTGGATCTGAGTAGCAGTGTGAGAAAAGAACAACTCACATGATCTGGCCAAATCTATCACACATGCAGATGAGGAATTAATGGCTGCAAGAACCACAGTAGCCATCTGCAGAGATGACAGGTTTATCACAGAACTGTTCAAGTTGGGAGGAAGATGGGACATCTCTAGACCAACCTCCTGCTCACAACAGAGTCTGCAGCAGTACTGAGAGAGTTTCCCAGCAAAGTCTGAGATAACAAGAGGAGAAAGCCCAAGTTCTGACTAAAAGAAGAGAGAATGGTGATGCTGGAGATCATCTGGCCAAAGACTCACAATGAAAGGGGATTCCCTTCACACCCCTCATGCTGGAGAGATCTCCATGTTGTTTTCCAGCATCGGTACAGTGCCAAAATACTATGCCCTGCTCTCCTGGCTGGCCTACCTGGTGACCATGGCTGGGGCCAAGCTTATCATAGTGCTTGTTTGACCCAGCCATGGACTTCTCCTGCCTATCACCTGCAGAGACAGATCATAGAATCATAGAATGGTTTAGGTTGGAAGGGACCTTGAAGATCATCGAACCCCCCCCCCCCTGCCATAAGCAGGGACACCTCCCACTCGACCAGGTCACCCAAGGCCACATCCAGCCTGGCCTTGAACACCACCAGGGATGGGGCCTCAACAACTTCTCTGGGCAACCTGTGCCAGTGCCTTACCACCCTCAAAGTGAAAATTTTCTTCCTAATGTTTAATCTAAACCTGCCCTCTTCCAGCTAAAAGCCATTCCCCCTCATCCTAGCACTACATGCCCTAGCAAAAAGTCTTTCCCCAGCTCTCCTGTAGGCCCCACTTTATGGACTGGAAGGCGTCAATAAGATCTCCCCAGAGCCTTCTCTTCTCCAGGATGAACAGCCCAAACTCTCTCAGGCTCTCTTCATAGGAGAGGTGCTCCAGCCCTCAGATCATCCTCGTGGCTCTCCTCTGGACTCGCTCCAGCAGGTCCATGTCGTTCTTTTGTTGGGGGCTCCAGAGCTGGATGCAGTACTCCAAGTGGGGTCTCACGAGAGTGGAGTAGAGGGGCAGAATCACCTCCTTTGACTTTCCGGCCACACTTCCTCTGATGTAGCCCAGGATGCAGTTGGCCTTCTGGGCTATGATCGCACATTGCCAGCTCATGTTGAGCTTCTGGTCAATCATCATACCCAGGTCCTTCTCCTCAGGGCTGCTCTCCAGCCATTCCCCACCAGGCCTGTATTTGTGCTTGAGATTGCCCCGACCCAGATGTAGGACCTTGCACTTGGCCTTGTTGAATTTCATGAGGTTGGCTTGGACCCCCCTCTCCAGCCTGTCCAGGTCCCTCTGGATGGCATCCCTCCCCTCCAGCGTGTCTACCTCGCCAAACAGCTTGGTATCATCAGAAAACTTGCTGAGGGTGCACTCAAGCCCACTTTCCGTGTCTGCGACAAAGATGTTGAACAGCACGGATCTCAGTACCGACCTCTGAGGAATGCCACTCATCACTGCTCTCCACTTTGACATCGAGCCATTGACCGCAACTCTTTGAGTGCGACCGTCCAGCCTGTTCTTTATCCACCGAGCGGTCCATTTCTCGAATCCATGTCTCTTCAATTTAGAGACCAGGGTATCGTGTGAGATGGTGTCAAACGCTTCGCACAAGTCCACGTAGATGACATCCGTTGATCTTCCCTTCTCCACTGCCACTGTAAGCCCTTCATAGAAGGCCACCAAATTTGTCAGGCATGACTTGCCCTTGGTGAAGCCATGCTAGCTGTCACCAATCACCTCTTTGTTATCTATGTGCCTCAGCAGAGTTTCCAGGAGGATCTGCTCCATGATCTTGACAGGCACAGAGGTGAGACTGACTGGCCTGTAGTTCCCTGGGTCTTCCTTCTTTAGCACTTATTTTGAGGCTCCGTCCTGTTTTGTCTGATCCTTGAAGAACCATGTGTCACCTCTTGCCTCCTGAATAGCATCTCTGCAATAAAGGGGGATGTCCTGAGTGCAGTGCCTAAAGTCTGGGCTCTCCTTGATACAGTAGCAGCTAAGAACAAAGCCAAGGAACTGAACTTTCAAAGTGCCTTTCCACCCTCTTTTTCTCCATGTGTTTGGGGGAATAAACTCTAGGTATCACTGGGATCTTTCAGACACCAAGCACTTAGTGGAAGATGCTCTTCTTGGTGTTGAGGAGCAGCAGAGTTGGTGCATGAGCTGCCACTCACCCTCCTCAGGCTGTCACAGGTATGATGGGGCTGATGGCAGAGGTCAGTTCATTTTGAAAGGAATCTAGAGTGGTCAGGGAACAGAACAATACATAATGGTCTAACATGAAAGATAGAAAAGGTGGAGAGCAACGGACCAGAACACAATAGTGTGCCTGGTCCCCATGGTCCTGCCGTATGAAGATCATAACTATGGTCAGTCACTCCTGACAACATGGCAGGGTTACATGGACGATCTTTAAACAATAAACAATCCTGATGCATACGATGGGACACCGCTGTGTTACTGGGGACAGGATCGGGAGTACCGAAGAGCATAGATGCTGAGGTCTTAGTCAACAAACTAACTGCTACTGCCGATGACCTAACCACATTGGAACGCCCACTACAGTCATCTTTATCAGCCTTGGCAGCAAGTCAATGGCTCCCATCAGACATTTTACCTCATTGGGAACAAAGCGAAGAAAATGATCCTCAATGAATTGCAAAAGCCCCCAGAGCCACCCAAGGTAATACCTCTCTTGCCTTGAGTTGTATCCGAGCACACTTGTGGATACAGCCTATAG
>NW_009646653.1:4253-5189 GCF_000708025.1 Charadrius vociferus
TGATTTGCCTTTTGATTACATGATATATCACGAGCGATAACCCCCATCTATCAGAATAAGTCTAAGTATAATCAAACGGCTCCTTCACCACCCTGATTTAATCAACCTCCCTCAACAAGCACAGGAGACCAGACAAACGAGTATTATCACAGGCTACAGAGATGTTGAAGAAATACACCGAGTGTTAAAAGGAGTCAAAGGAGGACGAGAACACCAATGGTGGGCAGTCCTGTTTGGATGGTAACTGGAATACTAAACTCGGTGTTACAGCCTATCGTGATCTTACTGACTGCTGTTATATTAAGCTTGCTGTTAAATATTGTTTTATACATTGCAGTTTGGACGATAGCTAAACAAATTGCATTCCCTCGAAATTATCCTCATGTATATAATGTCACTTAACCACCTTTAACGAAACGCTGAGAAACTAGCCAAACACAAAATCTCCCTCAAATTGTACTTGGACTGAGGCATTCCCTGTTTATAGGCATAGAGAGAAGAGGCAAAACAACTGCTGCTCTATGGATGAGGTAAATTAATGTTACTCACAGGGCGGACTGTGGTGGGGAACCCCCCTCCTTCCAGCCCACTTGAGACGTGGCGTGATTTCCTCCCCACCTGAGCCCCAAAATAATACACTGGACCAGAACGATACATAATGGTCTACCATGAAAGATAGAAGAGGTGGAGCCCAATGGACCCGAATACAATAGTGTGCCTGGTCCACATGGCTCCAACCGTTTGAAAATAATAACTATAATCCATCACTCCTGACAACATATGGGTCATGGCCACAAAGCAAGGGAATAGCAGGACCCCAAGTCCTTGCAACTTCCGGGCTTGCGTACTTTCTGGTTGAAAGTACCGGAACATAGCATTGTCTGAGCTGGTCCGGAGTGGAAAAGGACGTGATGAAAGTCAATTATCTCAGATCCT
>NW_009646654.1:0-1096 GCF_000708025.1 Charadrius vociferus
CCATCCCTGCCGGAACCAGGACACCGCTGAAGGAGGCGAAGCTCCAATGAACTTCTGCGGGCACAGCTTTTGCTCGGGGTGGCTGGTCCCCGGCCAGGGATGCTTGGCCCAGGGATGCCGGCACAGCACCGCATCTGAGTTTACCCACCAGCGGGGACAGGACATGACTCCCCTTTCCCATAGGACCTTCCCTCCCCAGTGCTCCCACTGCCCCAGCTCCCCATCCCCAACCCCAGCCACCACTGAACGCCATCAAGGAGCCAAGCTGAGCACCCCACCGCCACTCACCCCTCTCACCATTGTGAGAGATGGAATTGTTTTGCTTCAGACGTTTTGTATGTCGACGACACAAGCAGGGATATGAGCAGCCATTTTGTGTGTCAACGGCACAAGCAGAGCTGTGTAACTTAGAAAAACAATTCCTTAAAAGGAGAAAAGTGTGAATCAAGTTTGTGATAGGCTAACGGGTCGTGAAAGACTGTGCGCCCTGAAGTACCTAACCAATGGGAAAAGGGGGACAGGACATAAATACCTGAAGTTTTGTAGCTAAGTGTCCTCTCTTTGAGAGGCACCTGACTCGTTTATTTTGATCCGGAATAAAATTTTATCATTGCTTTGAAGACTTTGTCCTCTTTACATTTTTATCCCTGAGCGAGCGTTTCTTATAATTTGGGGGCTCATCCGGGATCAGCACCCCTGTTTTTGCGGGACGAGACAGTGAGGGCCGAGGGGCGTGCCCTTCTGATTTTAGCAGTCTCCAACTTACTGCCTCATTTCGTGGAGGGCAGCGGGTCCTATTCGGACGGAGGACTCTCGAAGCAAAGGGGGGAGAAAGGAAAAGTTGATAAGGTGACAAAATTGAATTACACGTGGCAGCTGACAATTTCTGTGCACGGAACCTGGGTAAGAACATTGACTGTTAAGTATTACTCGGGTGGCTGGGAAAGTCCAGGTAAGAAAATTGGCTGTTAAGTATTACCCGGGCAGGAGAGTGGGACTGAAAGCGTGTGAATGAGATGCAGGGTGATCTGCGAAGTGAGTGTGGAGCCCTTATAACCACGGTTCCGTTTCTCCGTGAGGAGACCGGCCGGTGGAG
>NW_009646654.1:1805-5367 GCF_000708025.1 Charadrius vociferus
GGTCAACTTGTTGTCCACCAGGACTCCCAGGTGCCTCTCTGCAGAGCTGCTTTCCAGCAGGTGAACCCCTAACCTGTACTGGTGCATGATGTTATTCCTCCCTAGGTGTGGGACTCTGAAGTCCCCGCTGATGGCCAAAAGGGGAAACATAACCCCCATTTTCAAAAAGGAAAAAAAGGAAGACCCCGGGAACTACAGGCCAGTCAGTCTCAGCTCTGTGCCTGGCAAGATCATGCAGCAGATCCTCCTGGAAACTATGCTAAGGCACATGGAAAATAAGGAGGTGATTGGTGACAGCCCACATGGCTTCACTAAGGGCAAATTGTGACTGAGAAATTTGGTGACCTTCTACAACGGGGTTACAACGTTGGTGGATAAGGGAAGTGTAACAGACGTTGTCTACCTGTGCTTGTGCAAAGCCTTTGACACTATCCCACATGACATCCTTGTCCCTAAATTGGAGAGACATGGATTTGATGGATGGACTACTCAGTGGATAAGGAACTGGCTGGATGGTCGCACTCAAATAGTTGTGGTCAGCGGCTCCATGTCCAAGTGGCAAGCAGTGACGAGTGGCATTCCTCAGGGTTGGTACTGGGACTGGGACTGTTTAACATCTTTGTTGGCGACATGGATGTTGGGATGGAGTGCACCCTCAACAAGTTTGCCAATAACACCAAGCTGTGTGGAGCAATCGACGTGCTGGAGGGGAGGGCTGCCATCCAGAGGGACCTGGACAGGCTTGAGAGGTGGGCCTGTGCAAACCTCTTGAAGTTCAACCAGGTCAAATGCAAGGTCTTGCACCTAGTTTGCGGCAATCCCATGCACAAAGACAGGCTGGGCAGAGAATGGACTGAGAGCAGTCCTGAGGAGAAGGACTTGGGGGGTACTGGTGGATGAGAAGGTAAACATGAGCCAGCAATGTGCGCTTGCAGCTCAGAGCTGGCCGCATCAAAAGAAGCATGGCCAGCAGGTCGAGGGAGGTGATTCTGCCCCTCTACTCCGCTCTCGTGAGACCCCACCTGGAGTACTGTGTCCAGCTCTTGAGTCCTCAGCACAGGAAAGACATGGACCTGTTGTAGCGGGTCCAGAGGAGGGCCACGAAGATAATCACAGAGATGTAGCACCTGTCTTATGAAGAAAGGCTGAGAGAGTTGGGGTTGCTCAACCTGGAGAAGAGAAGGCTCCGGGGAGACCTTATAGCAGCCTTCCAGTACTTAAAGGGGACATACAGGAAAGATGGGGAGGGATTCTTTATCAGGGAGTGTAGTGATAGGAAAACTGAAAGAGGGTAGATTTAGAATAGATATCAAGGTCCTTTCCAACCTAAACCATTCTATGATTCTATATATTGTATATATTTCATTATTTTCTTTTTAAATATTATTATTTCATTAAAGTAGTTTAGTTTCTTCTAAACTCATAAGTCTCTCCCTCTTCCTCCTCTCATGGAAGGGAGATACTCTCCCTCCTCTGAAGGGGAGAAAAGTAAGAGAGAACATCTGTTGTTCGTTTCAGTGGCCAGTCCAGTCCAAACCATGACAGATCTATTGGTGCTCAACGTGGGGCCCAAGCGGGGCTCGACCAGGGCTCTGATAGATTGCCTGAATAGTTCAAATTCCAGCTTGCTCAGAAATTAAAACAGACATCTCACATCATTTCGTTCTTAAGTGAAATGTTATATCATGCCTTTAGAGATCTTTATTTAAAGTTAATTGATGAAACGCTGCTTAACCTGCTGAATGTGTTGTATGGTTTATTTGTTCTTTGTGTTTGTATGCTGTGGTTTAAATGTGCTATTCTTCTGTGGTTTGGGATACAGATCTATAATATGATAAATTGGATAATGGTTCTACCTGCATATCTCAGGCATAACATAATGGATTCTGTTACTAATTACACATTCAGGTTTACTTTGCCCTTTAATGCTTATGCCGAATCGACACTATCATAGTTAGGGGATGGGAACCTTTTGGGCTGTTTTGAAAATGATCGTTACTTTCTTAAAATCCTGATTTTATTGTTGATTCTCCCAAATGTCTTGCAGGGGTGGTTTCTTATTAAAAATTGGTGCAGGAGTGGGTATTGTGTGACATGCACTGCTGATACTCAAATCCCATGAGCCACTCCTCTGCCTGTACCGGTACGAGCTATTCCAGCCTTGACAACGAGCCCCGTCACTACTTCAGCTGCTTTGAAAACAAGTAGTGCTGCTACTCCAACTCCATCAGAACCGGTACAAGTTGCCCTGGTGACCAGGAAGCAGAAAAGGAGGTCAGCTTGTTCCCCTGCCCCTTATGATAAAGACCAGCTCAAGTGAGATAGCATGGGTGAGAGTTTTTCTGATGAAGATCAAGGAAAGGGTCCTTCTAAAACAGATCAGGGAGAAGGTCCTTGTCGGGGAAGCGTCAACGCAGGAGGAGGAATCAGACGCAGAGGTAATTGTTCAATCCTTATCTATGAAGGATTTGTGAAATATGAAATAGGACTTTAGCTGTCATGAAGGTGAGACACTTATTTCTTGGTTGCTCCGATGCTGGGACAATGGGGCTGATACCATAGACTTAGAAGGTAGAGAAGCTAGGCAGTTGGGAAACCTGGCCAGAGACTAAGGTATCAATAAAGCGATTGGGAGAAAGACAAATACTCTCAGTCTCTGGAGGCGACTTTTGTCAGCTGTGAAGGGCAGGTATCCCTTTAAGGATGATGTTTGTGCAGGGTGCACCACCAATGTATTCCCACACATTGTCAACAATGGTCTGGGGAGGATCTGCTGCCAACACACCAACTGTAAATGAAGTGGCTAACAGAGTACAACAGTATGAAGACAGTCTCTCTCGTCCCCTCACTGTTGCAGCTGCGGAAAAACTGGCTGCAAAAACAGAGAAAATGACCAAGAAAATGGCTGAGCAAAATGAGAAAATGACTGAGAAAATGACCAAGAAAAATGAGAAACTATTTGATAAACTGTTAGATAAACTGTCCAGGATGGAGGAAAGATTCCACTCTTCCCCTGCATGGACTCACATCGCAGCCGTTAGGAGAAGATGCCCTCCTGCAAGACTGGCTCAAGAGAAAAAGAGCATGTTATGAGATATCCTGTGGCTTTGCCTCTGCAACTATGGAGAGGACATGAAGAAGTGGGTTGGACAACCCACCTCAGCCTACAGGCACGAGTACATGAGTTGCAAAGTAAAACAGATAGAAGAAAGAATTCTTCCAGGAGGATGGCTGCTCCAGCCTACAGCGAGCGATTCTCCAGTCTGGGTAGGAACTCATCTGCTAATCATAGGTACTATGGTCAACGTTAGAGGGGACCTGCCTCCAGCCAGGAGGAAGAGAGGGACAACCGAATTTATTGGACTGTGTGGATTCGATGGCCTGGCACATTAGAGCCACAACAGTATAATGCCCTGGTGGACACTGGTGCAAAGTGTACACTATTGCCATCGAATCATAAAGGGGCAGAAACTGTCACTATTTCTGGAGCGACAAGGGGGTCTCAAGAACTGACTCTATTGGAGACCAAAGAGACCCTAACTGGGAATAAATGGGAGAAGCA
>NW_009646655.1:0-20476 GCF_000708025.1 Charadrius vociferus
GGCACACCGGGGCTCCCAGTGCTCCCATTATGGTGACTCCAGGGCTCCCAGTGCTCCCAGCATGGGCACACCAGGTCTCCCAGTGCTCCCAGGGCTCCCAGTATGGGCAGATCAGGGCTCCCTGTCCTCCCAGTGCTCCCAGTATGGGCACATCAGGGCTCCCAGTGCTCCCAATATGGGGCCACTGGTTCTCCCAGTATGGGGCCACCAGTTCTCCCAGTATAAGGGCAACCAGTGCTCCCAGATGTCCCAGTATGGGGCCACTGGTTCTCCCAGTTTAAGGGCAACCAATGCTCCCGGATCTCCCAGTATAGAGCCACCAGTGTACCCAGTGCCCCCAGTACAGGAGTCCCCAGTTCTCCCAGCGCGGGGCCACCAGTGCTCCCACTATAAGGGCCACCAGTTCTCCCAGTATAAGGGCAACCAGCGCTCCCAGACCTCCCAGTATGGGGCCGTCACTTCTCCCAGTATGGGGCCACCAGTACTCCCAGTATGGGGTCATCAGTGCTGCCAGACCTCCCAGTATAGGAGCCACCAGTGTACCCAGTGCCCCCAGTACAGGAGTCCCCAGTTCTCCCAGCGCGGGGCCACCAGTGCTCCCACTATAAGGGCCACCAGTTCTCCCAGTATAAGGGCAACCAGCGCTCCCAGACCTCCCAGTCTGGGGCCGTCACTTCTCCCAGTATGGGGCCACCAGTACTCCCAGTATGGGGTCATCAGTGCTGCCAGACCTCCCAGTATAGGAGCCACCAGTGTACCCAGTGCCCCCAGTACAGGAGTCCCCAGTTCTCCCAGCGCGGGGCCACCAGTTCTCCCAGTATAAGGGCAACCAGCGCTCCCAGACCTCCCAGTCCGGGTGCCCCCAGTGCTCCCAGTGCTCCCAGTCACTCATTAACCCTGTGTGCCCCAGCCCTGCTCCGACCCCGACTAATTGGGCTCCATTACCAGTTCCCCCCCTATGGGCACACCAGGGCTCCCTGTCCTCCCAGGGCTCCCAGTATGGGCACACCAGGGATCCCAGGGCTCCCAGTGCTCCCAGTATGGGCACACCAGGGCTCCCTGTCCTCCCAGGGCTCCCAGTATGGGCACACCAGGGATCCCAGGGCTCCCAGTGCTCCCAGTATGGGCACACCAGGGCTCCCTGTCCTCCCAGGGCTCCCAGTATGGGCACACCAGGGATCCCAGGGCTCCCAGTGCTCCCAGTATGGGCACACCAGGGCTCCCTGTCCTCCCAGGGCTCCCAGTATGGGCACACCAGGGATCCCAGGGCTCCCAGTGCTCCCAGTATGGGCACACCAGGGCTCCCTGTCCTCCCAGGGCTCCCAGTATGGGCACACCAGGGATCCCAGGGCTCCCAGTGCTCCCAGTATGGGCACACCAGGGCTCCCTGTCCTCCCAGGGCTCCCAGTATGGGCACACCAGGGATCCCAGGGCTCCCAGTGCTCCCAGTATGGGCACACCAGGGCTCCCTGTCCTCCCAGGGCTCCCAGTATGGGCACACCAGGGATCCCAGGGCTCCCAGTGCTCCCAGTATGGGCACACCAGGGCTCCCTGTCCTCCCAGGGCTCCCAGTATGGGCACACCAGGGATCCCAGGGCTCCCAGTGCTCCCAGTATGGGCACACCAGGGCTCCCTGTCCTCCCAGGGCTCCCAGTATGGGCACACCAGGGATCCCAGGGCTCCCAGTGCTCCCAGTATGGGCACACCAGGGCTCCCTGTCCTCCCAGGGCTCCCAGTATGGGCACACCAGGGATCCCAGGGCTCCCAGTGCTCCCAGTATGGGCACACCAGGGCTCCCTGTCCTCCCAGGGCTCCCAGTATGGGCACACCAGGGATCCCAGGGCTCCCAGTGCTCCCAGTATGGGCACACCAGGGCTCCCTGTCCTCCCAGGGCTCCCAGTATGGGCACACCAGGGATCCCAGGGCTCCCAGTGCTCCCAGTATGGGCACACCAGGGCTCCCTGTCCTCCCAGGGCTCCCAGTATGGGCACACCAGGGATCCCAGGGCTCCCAGTGCTCCCAGTATGGGCACACCAGGGCTCCCTGTCCTCCCAGGGCTCCCAGTATGGGCACACCAGGGATCCCAGGGCTCCCAGTGCTCCCAGTATGGGCACACCAGGGCTCCCTGTCCTCCCAGGGCTCCCAGTATGGGCACACCAGGGATCCCAGGGCTCCCAGTGCTCCCAGTATGGGCACACCAGGGCTCCCTGTCCTCCCAGGGCTCCCAGTATGGGCACACCAGGGATCCCAGGGCTCCCAGTGCTCCCAGTATGGGCACACCAGGGCTCCCTGTCCTCCCAGGGCTCCCAGTATGGGCACACCAGGGATCCCAGGGCTCCCAGTGCTCCCAGTATGGGCACACCAGGGCTCCCTGTCCTCCCAGGGCTCCCAGTATGGGCACACCAGGGATCCCAGGGCTCCCAGTGCTCCCAGTATGGGCACACCAGGGCTCCCTGTCCTCCCAGGGCTCCCAGTATGGGCACACCAGGGATCCCAGGGCTCCCAGTGCTCCCAGTATGGGCACACCAGGGCTCCCTGTCCTCCCAGGGCTCCCAGTATGGGCACACCAGGGATCCCAGGGCTCCCAGTGCTCCCAGTATGGGCACACCAGGGCTCCCTGTCCTCCCAGGGCTCCCAGTATGGGCACACCAGGGATCCCAGGGCTCCCAGTGCTCCCAGTATGGGCACACCAGGGCTCCCTGTCCTCCCAGGGCTCCCAGTATGGGCACACCAGGGATCCCAGGGCTCCCAGTGCTCCCAGTATGGGCACACCAGGGCTCCCTGTCCTCCCAGGGCTCCCAGTATGGGCACACCAGGGATCCCAGGGCTCCCAGTGCTCCCAGTATGGGCACACCAGGGCTCCCTGTCCTCCCAGGGCTCCCAGTATGGGCACACCAGGGATCCCAGGGCTCCCAGTGCTCCCAGTATGGGCACACCAGGGCTCCCTGTCCTCCCAGGGCTCCCAGTATGGGCACACCAGGGATCCCAGGGCTCCCAGTGCTCCCAGTATGGGCACACCAGGGCTCCCTGTCCTCCCAGGGCTCCCAGTATGGGCACACCAGGGATCCCAGGGCTCCCAGTGCTCCCAGTATGGGCACACCAGGGCTCCCTGTCCTCCCAGGGCTCCCAGTATGGGCACACCAGGGATCCCAGGGCTCCCAGTGCTCCCAGTATGGGCACACCAGGGCTCCCTGTCCTCCCAGGGCTCCCAGTATGGGCACACCAGGGATCCCAGGGCTCCCAGTGCTCCCAGTATGGGCACACCAGGGCTCCCTGTCCTCCCAGGGCTCCCAGTATGGGCACACCAGGGATCCCAGGGCTCCCAGTGCTCCCAGTATGGGCACACCAGGGCTCCCTGTCCTCCCAGGGCTCCCAGTATGGGCACACCAGGGATCCCAGGGCTCCCAGTGCTCCCAGTATGGGCACACCAGGGCTCCCTGTCCTCCCAGGGCTCCCAGTATGGGCACACCAGGGATCCCAGGGCTCCCAGTGCTCCCAGTATGGGCACACCAGGGCTCCCTGTCCTCCCAGGGCTCCCAGTATGGGCACACCAGGGATCCCAGGGCTCCCAGTGCTCCCAGTATGGGCACACCAGGGCTCCCTGTCCTCCCAGGGCTCCCAGTATGGGCACACCAGGGATCCCAGGGCTCCCAGTGCTCCCAGTATGGGCACACCAGGGCTCCCTGTCCTCCCAGGGCTCCCAGTATGGGCACACCAGGGATCCCAGGGCTCCCAGTGCTCCCAGTATGGGCACACCAGGGCTCCCTGTCCTCCCAGGGCTCCCAGTATGGGCACACCAGGGATCCCAGGGCTCCCAGTGCTCCCAGTATGGGCACACCAGGGCTCCCTGTCCTCCCAGGGCTCCCAGTATGGGCACACCAGGGATCCCAGGGCTCCCAGTGCTCCCAGTATGGGCACACCAGGGCTCCCTGTCCTCCCAGGGCTCCCAGTATGGGCACACCAGGGATCCCAGGGCTCCCAGTGCTCCCAGTATGGGCACACCAGGGCTCCCTGTCCTCCCAGGGCTCCCAGTATGGGCACACCAGGGATCCCAGGGCTCCCAGTGCTCCCAGTATGGGCACACCAGGGCTCCCTGTCCTCCCAGGGCTCCCAGTATGGGCACACCAGGGATCCCAGGGCTCCCAGTGCTCCCAGTATGGGCACACCAGGGCTCCCTGTCCTCCCAGGGCTCCCAGTATGGGCACACCAGGGATCCCAGGGCTCCCAGTGCTCCCAGTATGGGCACACCAGGGCTCCCTGTCCTCCCAGGGCTCCCAGTATGGGCACACCAGGGATCCCAGGGCTCCCAGTGCTCCCAGTATGGGCACACCAGGGCTCCCTGTCCTCCCAGGGCTCCCAGTATGGGCACACCAGGGATCCCAGGGCTCCCAGTGCTCCCAGTATGGGCACACCAGGGCTCCCTGTCCTCCCAGGGCTCCCAGTATGGGCACACCAGGGATCCCAGGGCTCCCAGTGCTCCCAGTATGGGCACACCAGGGCTCCCTGTCCTCCCAGGGCTCCCAGTATGGGCACACCAGGGATCCCAGGGCTCCCAGTGCTCCCAGTATGGGCACACCAGGGCTCCCTGTCCTCCCAGGGCTCCCAGTATGGGCACACCAGGGATCCCAGGGCTCCCAGTGCTCCCAGTATGGGCACACCAGGGCTCCCTGTCCTCCCAGGGCTCCCAGTATGGGCACACCAGGGATCCCAGGGCTCCCAGTGCTCCCAGTATGGGCACACCAGGGCTCCCTGTCCTCCCAGGGCTCCCAGTATGGGCACACCAGGGATCCCAGGGCTCCCAGTGCTCCCAGTATGGGCACACCAGGGCTCCCTGTCCTCCCAGGGCTCCCAGTATGGGCACACCAGGGATCCCAGGGCTCCCAGTGCTCCCAGTATGGGCACACCAGGGCTCCCTGTCCTCCCAGGGCTCCCAGTATGGGCACACCAGGGATCCCAGGGCTCCCAGTGCTCCCAGTATGGGCACACCAGGGCTCCCTGTCCTCCCAGGGCTCCCAGTATGGGCACACCAGGGATCCCAGGGCTCCCAGTGCTCCCAGTATGGGCACACCAGGGCTCCCTGTCCTCCCAGGGCTCCCAGTATGGGCACACCAGGGATCCCAGGGCTCCCAGTGCTCCCAGTATGGGCACACCAGGGCTCCCTGTCCTCCCAGGGCTCCCAGTATGGGCACACCAGGGATCCCAGGGCTCCCAGTGCTCCCAGTATGGGCACACCAGGGCTCCCTGTCCTCCCAGGGCTCCCAGTATGGGCACACCAGGGATCCCAGGGCTCCCAGTGCTCCCAGTATGGGCACACCAGGGCTCCCTGTCCTCCCAGGGCTCCCAGTATGGGCACACCAGGGATCCCAGGGCTCCCAGTGCTCCCAGTATGGGCACACCAGGGCTCCCTGTCCTCCCAGGGCTCCCAGTATGGGCACACCAGGGATCCCAGGGCTCCCAGTGCTCCCAGTATGGGCACACCAGGGCTCCCTGTCCTCCCAGGGCTCCCAGTATGGGCACACCAGGGATCCCAGGGCTCCCAGTGCTCCCAGTATGGGCACACCAGGGCTCCCTGTCCTCCCAGGGCTCCCAGTATGGGCACACCAGGGATCCCAGGGCTCCCAGTGCTCCCAGTATGGGCACACCAGGGCTCCCTGTCCTCCCAGGGCTCCCAGTATGGGCACACCAGGGATCCCAGGGCTCCCAGTGCTCCCAGTATGGGCACACCAGGGCTCCCTGTCCTCCCAGGGCTCCCAGTATGGGCACACCAGGGATCCCAGGGCTCCCAGTGCTCCCAGTATGGGCACACCAGGGCTCCCTGTCCTCCCAGGGCTCCCAGTATGGGCACACCAGGGATCCCAGGGCTCCCAGTGCTCCCAGTATGGGCACACCAGGGCTCCCTGTCCTCCCAGGGCTCCCAGTATGGGCACACCAGGGATCCCAGGGCTCCCAGTGCTCCCAGTATGGGCACACCAGGGCTCCCTGTCCTCCCAGGGCTCCCAGTATGGGCACACCAGGGATCCCAGGGCTCCCAGTGCTCCCAGTATGGGCACACCAGGGCTCCCTGTCCTCCCAGGGCTCCCAGTATGGGCACACCAGGGATCCCAGGGCTCCCAGTGCTCCCAGTATGGGCACACCAGGGCTCCCTGTCCTCCCAGGGCTCCCAGTATGGGCACACCAGGGATCCCAGGGCTCCCAGTGCTCCCAGTATGGGCACACCAGGGCTCCCTGTCCTCCCAGGGCTCCCAGTATGGGCACACCAGGGATCCCAGGGCTCCCAGTGCTCCCAGTATGGGCACACCAGGGCTCCCTGTCCTCCCAGGGCTCCCAGTATGGGCACACCAGGGATCCCAGGGCTCCCAGTGCTCCCAGTATGGGCACACCAGGGCTCCCTGTCCTCCCAGGGCTCCCAGTATGGGCACACCAGGGATCCCAGGGCTCCCAGTGCTCCCAGTATGGGCACACCAGGGCTCCCTGTCCTCCCAGGGCTCCCAGTATGGGCACACCAGGGATCCCAGGGCTCCCAGTGCTCCCAGTATGGGCACACCAGGGCTCCCTGTCCTCCCAGGGCTCCCAGTATGGGCACACCAGGGATCCCAGGGCTCCCAGTGCTCCCAGTATGGGCACACCAGGGCTCCCTGTCCTCCCAGGGCTCCCAGTATGGGCACACCAGGGATCCCAGGGCTCCCAGTGCTCCCAGTATGGGCACACCAGGGCTCCCTGTCCTCCCAGGGCTCCCAGTATGGGCACACCAGGGATCCCAGGGCTCCCAGTGCTCCCAGTATGGGCACACCAGGGCTCCCTGTCCTCCCAGGGCTCCCAGTATGGGCACACCAGGGATCCCAGGGCTCCCAGTGCTCCCAGTATGGGCACACCAGGGCTCCCTGTCCTCCCAGGGCTCCCAGTATGGGCACACCAGGGATCCCAGGGCTCCCAGTGCTCCCAGTATGGGCACACCAGGGCTCCCTGTCCTCCCAGGGCTCCCAGTATGGGCACACCAGGGATCCCAGGGCTCCCAGTGCTCCCAGTATGGGCACACCAGGGCTCCCTGTCCTCCCAGGGCTCCCAGTATGGGCACACCAGGGATCCCAGGGCTCCCAGTGCTCCCAGTATGGGCACACCAGGGCTCCCTGTCCTCCCAGGGCTCCCAGTATGGGCACACCAGGGATCCCAGGGCTCCCAGTGCTCCCAGTATGGGCACACCAGGGCTCCCTGTCCTCCCAGGGCTCCCAGTATGGGCACACCAGGGATCCCAGGGCTCCCAGTGCTCCCAGTATGGGCACACCAGGGCTCCCTGTCCTCCCAGGGCTCCCAGTATGGGCACACCAGGGATCCCAGGGCTCCCAGTGCTCCCAGTATGGGCACACCAGGGCTCCCTGTCCTCCCAGGGCTCCCAGTATGGGCACACCAGGGATCCCAGGGCTCCCAGTGCTCCCAGTATGGGCACACCAGGGCTCCCTGTCCTCCCAGGGCTCCCAGTATGGGCACACCAGGGATCCCAGGGCTCCCAGTGCTCCCAGTATGGGCACACCAGGGCTCCCTGTCCTCCCAGGGCTCCCAGTATGGGCACACCAGGGATCCCAGGGCTCCCAGTGCTCCCAGTATGGGCACACCAGGGCTCCCTGTCCTCCCAGGGCTCCCAGTATGGGCACACCAGGGATCCCAGGGCTCCCAGTGCTCCCAGTATGGGCACACCAGGGCTCCCTGTCCTCCCAGGGCTCCCAGTATGGGCACACCAGGGATCCCAGGGCTCCCAGTGCTCCCAGTATGGGCACACCAGGGCTCCCTGTCCTCCCAGGGCTCCCAGTATGGGCACACCAGGGATCCCAGGGCTCCCAGTGCTCCCAGTATGGGCACACCAGGGCTCCCTGTCCTCCCAGGGCTCCCAGTATGGGCACACCAGGGATCCCAGGGCTCCCAGTGCTCCCAGTATGGGCACACCAGGGCTCCCTGTCCTCCCAGGGCTCCCAGTATGGGCACACCAGGGATCCCAGGGCTCCCAGTGCTCCCAGTATGGGCACACCAGGGCTCCCTGTCCTCCCAGGGCTCCCAGTATGGGCACACCAGGGATCCCAGGGCTCCCAGTGCTCCCAGTATGGGCACACCAGGGCTCCCTGTCCTCCCAGGGCTCCCAGTATGGGCACACCAGGGATCCCAGGGCTCCCAGTGCTCCCAGTATGGGCACACCAGGGCTCCCTGTCCTCCCAGGGCTCCCAGTATGGGCACACCAGGGATCCCAGGGCTCCCAGTGCTCCCAGTATGGGCACACCAGGGCTCCCTGTCCTCCCAGGGCTCCCAGTATGGGCACACCAGGGATCCCAGGGCTCCCAGTGCTCCCAGTATGGGCACACCAGGGCTCCCTGTCCTCCCAGGGCTCCCAGTATGGGCACACCAGGGATCCCAGGGCTCCCAGTGCTCCCAGTATGGGCACACCAGGGCTCCCTGTCCTCCCAGGGCTCCCAGTATGGGCACACCAGGGATCCCAGGGCTCCCAGTGCTCCCAGTATGGGCACACCAGGGCTCCCTGTCCTCCCAGGGCTCCCAGTATGGGCACACCAGGGATCCCAGGGCTCCCAGTGCTCCCAGTATGGGCACACCAGGGCTCCCTGTCCTCCCAGGGCTCCCAGTATGGGCACACCAGGGATCCCAGGGCTCCCAGTGCTCCCAGTATGGGCACACCAGGGCTCCCTGTCCTCCCAGGGCTCCCAGTATGGGCACACCAGGGATCCCAGGGCTCCCAGTGCTCCCAGTATGGGCACACCAGGGCTCCCTGTCCTCCCAGGGCTCCCAGTATGGGCACACCAGGGATCCCAGGGCTCCCAGTGCTCCCAGTATGGGCACACCAGGGCTCCCTGTCCTCCCAGGGCTCCCAGTATGGGCACACCAGGGATCCCAGGGCTCCCAGTGCTCCCAGTATGGGCACACCAGGGCTCCCTGTCCTCCCAGGGCTCCCAGTATGGGCACACCAGGGATCCCAGGGCTCCCAGTGCTCCCAGTATGGGCACACCAGGGCTCCCTGTCCTCCCAGGGCTCCCAGTATGGGCACACCAGGGATCCCAGGGCTCCCAGTGCTCCCAGTATGGGCACACCAGGGCTCCCTGTCCTCCCAGGGCTCCCAGTATGGGCACACCAGGGATCCCAGGGCTCCCAGTGCTCCCAGTATGGGCACACCAGGGCTCCCTGTCCTCCCAGGGCTCCCAGTATGGGCACACCAGGGATCCCAGGGCTCCCAGTGCTCCCAGTATGGGCACACCAGGGCTCCCTGTCCTCCCAGGGCTCCCAGTATGGGCACACCAGGGATCCCAGGGCTCCCAGTGCTCCCAGTATGGGCACACCAGGGCTCCCTGTCCTCCCAGGGCTCCCAGTATGGGCACACCAGGGATCCCAGGGCTCCCAGTGCTCCCAGTATGGGCACACCAGGGCTCCCTGTCCTCCCAGGGCTCCCAGTATGGGCACACCAGGGATCCCAGGGCTCCCAGTGCTCCCAGTATGGGCACACCAGGGCTCCCTGTCCTCCCAGGGCTCCCAGTATGGGCACACCAGGGATCCCAGGGCTCCCAGTGCTCCCAGTATGGGCACACCAGGGCTCCCTGTCCTCCCAGGGCTCCCAGTATGGGCACACCAGGGATCCCAGGGCTCCCAGTGCTCCCAGTATGGGCACACCAGGGCTCCCTGTCCTCCCAGGGCTCCCAGTATGGGCACACCAGGGATCCCAGGGCTCCCAGTGCTCCCAGTATGGGCACACCAGGGCTCCCTGTCCTCCCAGGGCTCCCAGTATGGGCACACCAGGGATCCCAGGGCTCCCAGTGCTCCCAGTATGGGCACACCAGGGCTCCCTGTCCTCCCAGGGCTCCCAGTATGGGCACACCAGGGATCCCAGGGCTCCCAGTGCTCCCAGTATGGGCACACCAGGGCTCCCTGTCCTCCCAGGGCTCCCAGTATGGGCACACCAGGGATCCCAGGGCTCCCAGTGCTCCCAGTATGGGCACACCAGGGCTCCCTGTCCTCCCAGGGCTCCCAGTATGGGCACACCAGGGATCCCAGGGCTCCCAGTGCTCCCAGTATGGGCACACCAGGGCTCCCTGTCCTCCCAGGGCTCCCAGTATGGGCACACCAGGGATCCCAGGGCTCCCAGTGCTCCCAGTATGGGCACACCAGGGCTCCCTGTCCTCCCAGGGCTCCCAGTATGGGCACACCAGGGATCCCAGGGCTCCCAGTGCTCCCAGTATGGGCACACCAGGGCTCCCTGTCCTCCCAGGGCTCCCAGTATGGGCACACCAGGGATCCCAGGGCTCCCAGTGCTCCCAGTATGGGCACACCAGGGCTCCCTGTCCTCCCAGGGCTCCCAGTATGGGCACACCAGGGATCCCAGGGCTCCCAGTGCTCCCAGTATGGGCACACCAGGGCTCCCTGTCCTCCCAGGGCTCCCAGTATGGGCACACCAGGGATCCCAGGGCTCCCAGTGCTCCCAGTATGGGCACACCAGGGCTCCCTGTCCTCCCAGGGCTCCCAGTATGGGCACACCAGGGATCCCAGGGCTCCCAGTGCTCCCAGTATGGGCACACCAGGGCTCCCTGTCCTCCCAGGGCTCCCAGTATGGGCACACCAGGGATCCCAGGGCTCCCAGTGCTCCCAGTATGGGCACACCAGGGCTCCCTGTCCTCCCAGGGCTCCCAGTATGGGCACACCAGGGATCCCAGGGCTCCCAGTGCTCCCAGTATGGGCACACCAGGGCTCCCTGTCCTCCCAGGGCTCCCAGTATGGGCACACCAGGGATCCCAGGGCTCCCAGTGCTCCCAGTATGGGCACACCAGGGCTCCCTGTCCTCCCAGGGCTCCCAGTATGGGCACACCAGGGATCCCAGGGCTCCCAGTGCTCCCAGTATGGGCACACCAGGGCTCCCTGTCCTCCCAGGGCTCCCAGTATGGGCACACCAGGGATCCCAGGGCTCCCAGTGCTCCCAGTATGGGCACACCAGGGCTCCCTGTCCTCCCAGGGCTCCCAGTATGGGCACACCAGGGATCCCAGGGCTCCCAGTGCTCCCAGTATGGGCACACCAGGGCTCCCTGTCCTCCCAGGGCTCCCAGTATGGGCACACCAGGGATCCCAGGGCTCCCAGTGCTCCCAGTATGGGCACACCAGGGCTCCCTGTCCTCCCAGGGCTCCCAGTATGGGCACACCAGGGATCCCAGGGCTCCCAGTGCTCCCAGTATGGGCACACCAGGGCTCCCTGTCCTCCCAGGGCTCCCAGTATGGGCACACCAGGGATCCCAGGGCTCCCAGTGCTCCCAGTATGGGCACACCAGGGCTCCCTGTCCTCCCAGGGCTCCCAGTATGGGCACACCAGGGATCCCAGGGCTCCCAGTGCTCCCAGTATGGGCACACCAGGGCTCCCTGTCCTCCCAGGGCTCCCAGTATGGGCACACCAGGGATCCCAGGGCTCCCAGTGCTCCCAGTATGGGCACACCAGGGCTCCCTGTCCTCCCAGGGCTCCCAGTATGGGCACACCAGGGATCCCAGGGCTCCCAGTGCTCCCAGTATGGGCACACCAGGGCTCCCTGTCCTCCCAGGGCTCCCAGTATGGGCACACCAGGGATCCCAGGGCTCCCAGTGCTCCCAGTATGGGCACACCAGGGCTCCCTGTCCTCCCAGGGCTCCCAGTATGGGCACACCAGGGATCCCAGGGCTCCCAGTGCTCCCAGTATGGGCACACCAGGGCTCCCTGTCCTCCCAGGGCTCCCAGTATGGGCACACCAGGGATCCCAGGGCTCCCAGTGCTCCCAGTATGGGCACACCAGGGCTCCCTGTCCTCCCAGGGCTCCCAGTATGGGCACACCAGGGATCCCAGGGCTCCCAGTGCTCCCAGTATGGGCACACCAGGGCTCCCTGTCCTCCCAGGGCTCCCAGTATGGGCACACCAGGGATCCCAGGGCTCCCAGTGCTCCCAGTATGGGCACACCAGGGCTCCCTGTCCTCCCAGGGCTCCCAGTATGGGCACACCAGGGATCCCAGGGCTCCCAGTGCTCCCAGTATGGGCACACCAGGGCTCCCTGTCCTCCCAGGGCTCCCAGTATGGGCACACCAGGGATCCCAGGGCTCCCAGTGCTCCCAGTATGGGCACACCAGGGCTCCCTGTCCTCCCAGGGCTCCCAGTATGGGCACACCAGGGATCCCAGGGCTCCCAGTGCTCCCAGTATGGGCACACCAGGGCTCCCTGTCCTCCCAGGGCTCCCAGTATGGGCACACCAGGGATCCCAGGGCTCCCAGTGCTCCCAGTATGGGCACACCAGGGCTCCCTGTCCTCCCAGGGCTCCCAGTATGGGCACACCAGGGATCCCAGGGCTCCCAGTGCTCCCAGTATGGGCACACCAGGGCTCCCTGTCCTCCCAGGGCTCCCAGTATGGGCACACCAGGGATCCCAGGGCTCCCAGTGCTCCCAGTATGGGCACACCAGGGCTCCCTGTCCTCCCAGGGCTCCCAGTATGGGCACACCAGGGATCCCAGGGCTCCCAGTGCTCCCAGTATGGGCACACCAGGGCTCCCTGTCCTCCCAGGGCTCCCAGTATGGGCACACCAGGGATCCCAGGGCTCCCAGTGCTCCCAGTATGGGCACACCAGGGCTCCCTGTCCTCCCAGGGCTCCCAGTATGGGCACACCAGGGATCCCAGGGCTCCCAGTGCTCCCAGTATGGGCACACCAGGGCTCCCTGTCCTCCCAGGGCTCCCAGTATGGGCACACCAGGGATCCCAGGGCTCCCAGTGCTCCCAGTATGGGCACACCAGGGCTCCCTGTCCTCCCAGGGCTCCCAGTATGGGCACACCAGGGATCCCAGGGCTCCCAGTGCTCCCAGTATGGGCACACCAGGGCTCCCTGTCCTCCCAGGGCTCCCAGTATGGGCACACCAGGGATCCCAGGGCTCCCAGTGCTCCCAGTATGGGCACACCAGGGCTCCCTGTCCTCCCAGGGCTCCCAGTATGGGCACACCAGGGATCCCAGGGCTCCCAGTGCTCCCAGTATGGGCACACCAGGGCTCCCTGTCCTCCCAGGGCTCCCAGTATGGGCACACCAGGGATCCCAGGGCTCCCAGTGCTCCCAGTATGGGCACACCAGGGCTCCCTGTCCTCCCAGGGCTCCCAGTATGGGCACACCAGGGATCCCAGGGCTCCCAGTGCTCCCAGTATGGGCACACCAGGGCTCCCTGTCCTCCCAGGGCTCCCAGTATGGGCACACCAGGGATCCCAGGGCTCCCAGTGCTCCCAGTATGGGCACACCAGGGCTCCCTGTCCTCCCAGGGCTCCCAGTATGGGCACACCAGGGATCCCAGGGCTCCCAGTGCTCCCAGTATGGGCACACCAGGGCTCCCTGTCCTCCCAGGGCTCCCAGTATGGGCACACCAGGGATCCCAGGGCTCCCAGTGCTCCCAGTATGGGCACACCAGGGCTCCCTGTCCTCCCAGGGCTCCCAGTATGGGCACACCAGGGATCCCAGGGCTCCCAGTGCTCCCAGTATGGGCACACCAGGGCTCCCTGTCCTCCCAGGGCTCCCAGTATGGGCACACCAGGGATCCCAGGGCTCCCAGTGCTCCCAGTATGGGCACACCAGGGCTCCCTGTCCTCCCAGGGCTCCCAGTATGGGCACACCAGGGATCCCAGGGCTCCCAGTGCTCCCAGTATGGGCACACCAGGGCTCCCTGTCCTCCCAGGGCTCCCAGTATGGGCACACCAGGGATCCCAGGGCTCCCAGTGCTCCCAGTATGGGCACACCAGGGCTCCCTGTCCTCCCAGGGCTCCCAGTATGGGCACACCAGGGATCCCAGGGCTCCCAGTGCTCCCAGTATGGGCACACCAGGGCTCCCTGTCCTCCCAGGGCTCCCAGTATGGGCACACCAGGGATCCCAGGGCTCCCAGTGCTCCCAGTATGGGCACACCAGGGCTCCCTGTCCTCCCAGGGCTCCCAGTATGGGCACACCAGGGATCCCAGGGCTCCCAGTGCTCCCAGTATGGGCACACCAGGGCTCCCTGTCCTCCCAGGGCTCCCAGTATGGGCACACCAGGGATCCCAGGGCTCCCAGTGCTCCCAGTATGGGCACACCAGGGCTCCCTGTCCTCCCAGGGCTCCCAGTATGGGCACACCAGGGATCCCAGGGCTCCCAGTGCTCCCAGTATGGGCACACCAGGGCTCCCTGTCCTCCCAGGGCTCCCAGTATGGGCACACCAGGGATCCCAGGGCTCCCAGTGCTCCCAGTATGGGCACACCAGGGCTCCCTGTCCTCCCAGGGCTCCCAGTATGGGCACACCAGGGATCCCAGGGCTCCCAGTGCTCCCAGTATGGGCACACCAGGGCTCCCTGTCCTCCCAGGGCTCCCAGTATGGGCACACCAGGGATCCCAGGGCTCCCAGTGCTCCCAGTATGGGCACACCAGGGCTCCCTGTCCTCCCAGGGCTCCCAGTATGGGCACACCAGGGATCCCAGGGCTCCCAGTGCTCCCAGTATGGGCACACCAGGGCTCCCTGTCCTCCCAGGGCTCCCAGTATGGGCACACCAGGGATCCCAGGGCTCCCAGTGCTCCCAGTATGGGCACACCAGGGCTCCCTGTCCTCCCAGGGCTCCCAGTATGGGCACACCAGGGATCCCAGGGCTCCCAGTGCTCCCAGTATGGGCACACCAGGGCTCCCTGTCCTCCCAGGGCTCCCAGTATGGGCACACCAGGGATCCCAGGGCTCCCAGTGCTCCCAGTATGGGCACACCAGGGCTCCCTGTCCTCCCAGGGCTCCCAGTATGGGCACACCAGGGATCCCAGGGCTCCCAGTGCTCCCAGTATGGGCACACCAGGGCTCCCTGTCCTCCCAGGGCTCCCAGTATGGGCACACCAGGGATCCCAGGGCTCCCAGTGCTCCCAGTATGGGCACACCAGGGCTCCCTGTCCTCCCAGGGCTCCCAGTATGGGCACACCAGGGATCCCAGGGCTCCCAGTGCTCCCAGTATGGGCACACCAGGGCTCCCTGTCCTCCCAGGGCTCCCAGTATGGGCACACCAGGGATCCCAGGGCTCCCAGTGCTCCCAGTATGGGCACACCAGGGCTCCCTGTCCTCCCAGGGCTCCCAGTATGGGCACACCAGGGATCCCAGGGCTCCCAGTGCTCCCAGTATGGGCACACCAGGGCTCCCTGTCCTCCCAGGGCTCCCAGTATGGGCACACCAGGGATCCCAGGGCTCCCAGTGCTCCCAGTATGGGCACACCAGGGCTCCCTGTCCTCCCAGGGCTCCCAGTATGGGCACACCAGGGATCCCAGGGCTCCCAGTGCTCCCAGTATGGGCACACCAGGGCTCCCTGTCCTCCCAGGGCTCCCAGTATGGGCACACCAGGGATCCCAGGGCTCCCAGTGCTCCCAGTATGGGCACACCAGGGCTCCCTGTCCTCCCAGGGCTCCCAGTATGGGCACACCAGGGATCCCAGGGCTCCCAGTGCTCCCAGTATGGGCACACCAGGGCTCCCTGTCCTCCCAGGGCTCCCAGTATGGGCACACCAGGGATCCCAGGGCTCCCAGTGCTCCCAGTATGGGCACACCAGGGCTCCCTGTCCTCCCAGGGCTCCCAGTATGGGCACACCAGGGATCCCAGGGCTCCCAGTGCTCCCAGTATGGGCACACCAGGGCTCCCTGTCCTCCCAGGGCTCCCAGTATGGGCACACCAGGGATCCCAGGGCTCCCAGTGCTCCCAGTATGGGCACACCAGGGCTCCCTGTCCTCCCAGGGCTCCCAGTATGGGCACACCAGGGATCCCAGGGCTCCCAGTGCTCCCAGTATGGGCACACCAGGGCTCCCTGTCCTCCCAGGGCTCCCAGTATGGGCACACCAGGGATCCCAGGGCTCCCAGTGCTCCCAGTATGGGCACACCAGGGCTCCCTGTCCTCCCAGGGCTCCCAGTATGGGCACACCAGGGATCCCAGGGCTCCCAGTGCTCCCAGTATGGGCACACCAGGGCTCCCTGTCCTCCCAGGGCTCCCAGTATGGGCACACCAGGGATCCCAGGGCTCCCAGTGCTCCCAGTATGGGCACACCAGGGCTCCCTGTCCTCCCAGGGCTCCCAGTATGGGCACACCAGGGATCCCAGGGCTCCCAGTGCTCCCAGTATGGGCACACCAGGGCTCCCTGTCCTCCCAGGGCTCCCAGTATGGGCACACCAGGGATCCCAGGGCTCCCAGTGCTCCCAGTATGGGCACACCAGGGCTCCCTGTCCTCCCAGGGCTCCCAGTATGGGCACACCAGGGATCCCAGGGCTCCCAGTGCTCCCAGTATGGGCACACCAGGGCTCCCTGTCCTCCCAGGGCTCCCAGTATGGGCACACCAGGGATCCCAGGGCTCCCAGTGCTCCCAGTATGGGCACACCAGGGCTCCCTGTCCTCCCAGGGCTCCCAGTATGGGCACACCAGGGATCCCAGGGCTCCCAGTGCTCCCAGTATGGGCACACCAGGGCTCCCTGTCCTCCCAGGGCTCCCAGTATGGGCACACCAGGGATCCCAGGGCTCCCAGTGCTCCCAGTATGGGCACACCAGGGCTCCCTGTCCTCCCAGGGCTCCCAGTATGGGCACACCAGGGATCCCAGGGCTCCCAGTGCTCCCAGTATGGGCACACCAGGGCTCCCTGTCCTCCCAGGGCTCCCAGTATGGGCACACCAGGGATCCCAGGGCTCCCAGTGCTCCCAGTATGGGCACACCAGGGCTCCCTGTCCTCCCAGGGCTCCCAGTATGGGCACACCAGGGATCCCAGGGCTCCCAGTGCTCCCAGTATGGGCACACCAGGGCTCCCTGTCCTCCCAGGGCTCCCAGTATGGGCACACCAGGGATCCCAGGGCTCCCAGTGCTCCCAGTATGGGCACACCAGGGCTCCCTGTCCTCCCAGGGCTCCCAGTATGGGCACACCAGGGATCCCAGGGCTCCCAGTGCTCCCAGTATGGGCACACCAGGGCTCCCTGTCCTCCCAGGGCTCCCAGTATGGGCACACCAGGGATCCCAGGGCTCCCAGTGCTCCCAGTATGGGCACACCAGGGCTCCCTGTCCTCCCAGGGCTCCCAGTATGGGCACACCAGGGATCCCAGGGCTCCCAGTGCTCCCAGTATGGGCACACCAGGGCTCCCTGTCCTCCCAGGGCTCCCAGTATGGGCACACCAGGGATCCCAGGGCTCCCAGTGCTCCCAGTATGGGCACACCAGGGCTCCCTGTCCTCCCAGGGCTCCCAGTATGGGCACACCAGGGATCCCAGGGCTCCCAGTGCTCCCAGTATGGGCACACCAGGGCTCCCTGTCCTCCCAGGGCTCCCAGTATGGGCACACCAGGGATCCCAGGGCTCCCAGTGCTCCCAGTATGGGCACACCAGGGCTCCCTGTCCTCCCAGGGCTCCCAGTATGGGCACACCAGGGATCCCAGGGCTCCCAGTGCTCCCAGTATGGGCACACCAGGGCTCCCTGTCCTCCCAGGGCTCCCAGTATGGGCACACCAGGGATCCCAGGGCTCCCAGTGCTCCCAGTATGGGCACACCAGGGCTCCCTGTCCTCCCAGGGCTCCCAGTATGGGCACACCAGGGATCCCAGGGCTCCCAGTGCTCCCAGTATGGGCACACCAGGGCTCCCTGTCCTCCCAGGGCTCCCAGTATGGGCACACCAGGGATCCCAGGGCTCCCAGTGCTCCCAGTATGGGCACACCAGGGCTCCCTGTCCTCCCAGGGCTCCCAGTATGGGCACACCAGGGATCCCAGGGCTCCCAGTGCTCCCAGTATGGGCACACCAGGGCTCCCTGTCCTCCCAGGGCTCCCAGTATGGGCACACCAGGGATCCCAGGGCTCCCAGTGCTCCCAGTATGGGCACACCAGGGCTCCCTGTCCTCCCAGGGCTCCCAGTATGGGCACACCAGGGATCCCAGGGCTCCCAGTGCTCCCAGTATGGGCACACCAGGGCTCCCTGTCCTCCCAGGGCTCCCAGTATGGGCACACCAGGGATCCCAGGGCTCCCAGTGCTCCCAGTATGGGCACACCAGGGCTCCCTGTCCTCCCAGGGCTCCCAGTATGGGCACACCAGGGATCCCAGGGCTCCCAGTGCTCCCAGTATGGGCACACCAGGGCTCCCTGTCCTCCCAGGGCTCCCAGTATGGGCACACCAGGGATCCCAGGGCTCCCAGTGCTCCCAGTATGGGCACACCAGGGCTCCCTGTCCTCCCAGGGCTCCCAGTATGGGCACACCAGGGATCCCAGGGCTCCCAGTGCTCCCAGTATGGGCACACCAGGGCTCCCTGTCCTCCCAGGGCTCCCAGTATGGGCACACCAGGGATCCCAGGGCTCCCAGTGCTCCCAGTATGGGCACACCAGGGCTCCCTGTCCTCCCAGGGCTCCCAGTATGGGCACACCAGGGATCCCAGGGCTCCCAGTGCTCCCAGTATGGGCACACCAGGGCTCCCTGTCCTCCCAGGGCTCCCAGTATGGGCACACCAGGGATCCCAGGGCTCCCAGTGCTCCCAGTATGGGCACACCAGGGCTCCCTGTCCTCCCAGGGCTCCCAGTATGGGCACACCAGGGATCCCAGGGCTCCCAGTGCTCCCAGTATGGGCACACCAGGGCTCCCTGTCCTCCCAGGGCTCCCAGTATGGGCACACCAGGGATCCCAGGGCTCCCAGTGCTCCCAGTATGGGCACACCAGGGCTCCCTGTCCTCCCAGGGCTCCCAGTATGGGCACACCAGGGATCCCAGGGCTCCCAGTGCTCCCAGTATGGGCACACCAGGGCTCCCTGTCCTCCCAGGGCTCCCAGTATGGGCACACCAGGGATCCCAGGGCTCCCAGTGCTCCCAGTATGGGCACACCAGGGCTCCCTGTCCTCCCAGGGCTCCCAGTATGGGCACACCAGGGATCCCAGGGCTCCCAGTGCTCCCAGTATGGGCACACCAGGGCTCCCTGTCCTCCCAGGGCTCCCAGTATGGGCACACCAGGGATCCCAGGGCTCCCAGTGCTCCCAGTATGGGCACACCAGGGCTCCCTGTCCTCCCAGGGCTCCCAGTATGGGCACACCAGGGATCCCAGGGCTCCCAGTGCTCCCAGTATGGGCACACCAGGGCTCCCTGTCCTCCCAGGGCTCCCAGTATGGGCACACCAGGGATCCCAGGGCTCCCAGTGCTCCCAGTATGGGCACACCAGGGCTCCCTGTCCTCCCAGGGCTCCCAGTATGGGCACACCAGGGATCCCAGGGCTCCCAGTGCTCCCAGTATGGGCACACCAGGGCTCCCTGTCCTCCCAGGGCTCCCAGTATGGGCACACCAGGGATCCCAGGGCTCCCAGTGCTCCCAGTATGGGCACACCAGGGCTCCCTGTCCTCCCAGGGCTCCCAGTATGGGCACACCAGGGATCCCAGGGCTCCCAGTGCTCCCAGTATGGGCACACCAGGGCTCCCTGTCCTCCCAGGGCTCCCAGTATGGGCACACCAGGGATCCCAGGGCTCCCAGTGCTCCCAGTATGGGCACACCAGGGCTCCCTGTCCTCCCAGGGCTCCCAGTATGGGCACACCAGGGATCCCAGGGCTCCCAGTGCTCCCAGTATGGGCACACCAGGGCTCCCTGTCCTCCCAGGGCTCCCAGTATGGGCACACCAGGGATCCCAGGGCTCCCAGTGCTCCCAGTATGGGCACACCAGGGCTCCCTGTCCTCCCAGGGCTCCCAGTATGGGCACACCAGGGATCCCAGGGCTCCCAGTGCTCCCAGTATGGGCACACCAGGGCTCCCTGTCCTCCCAGGGCTCCCAGTATGGGCACACCAGGGATCCCAGGGCTCCCAGTGCTCCCAGTATGGGCACACCAGGGCTCCCAATGCTCCCAGGGCTCCCAGGGCTCCCAGTATGGGCACACCGGGGCTCCCAGTGCTCCCAGGGCTTCCAGTGCTCCCAGTATGGGCACACCGGGGCTCCCAGTGCTCCCATTATGGTGACTCCAGGGCTCCCAGTGCTCCCAGCATGGGCACACCAGGTCTCCCAGTGCTCCCAGGGCTCCCAGTATGGGCAGATCAGGGCTCCCTGTCCTCCCAGTGCTCCCAGTATGGGCACATCAGGGCTCCCAGTGCTCCCAATATGGGGCCACTGGTTCTCCCAGTATGGGGCCACCAGTTCTCCCAGTATAAGGGCAACCAGTGCTCCCAGATGTCCCAGTATGGGGCCACTGGTTCTCCCAGTTTAAGGGCAACCAATGCTCCCGGATCTCCCAGTATAGAGCCACCAGTGTACCCAGTGCCCCCAGTACAGGAGTCCCCAGTTCTCCCAGCGCGGGGCCACCAGTGCTCCCACTATAAGGGCCACCAGTTCTCCCAGTATAAGGGCAACCAGCGCTCCCAGACCTCCCAGTATGGGGCCGTCACTTCTCCCAGTATGGGGCCACCAGTACTCCCAGTATGGGGTCATCAGTGCTGCCAGACCTCCCAGTATAGGAGCCACCAGTGTACCCAGTGCCCCCA
>NW_009646656.1:0-974 GCF_000708025.1 Charadrius vociferus
TGAAAAGCGAACGCTCTTTTCGTTAGGCTTTCTTTTAGCTTTACGTATGGTGAATGTTGTATGTTATTGAGTGGTGTTTGTTCTTCTTGTTTGTTTGTGTGATATTCAGTGGTTGATCTAGTAGTTAAGAATCAAGATCTATTCCTATCCGTGGAAGAACCTCAAGTTTTCAATAAGCAAGGCAAGTGGACTTCTCCCTCTGCATACTCTGTTTGATCCCAAACAATACATTTAATAAAGTTTATTCTTCGATGAATATATGCATAATTTGATGGGTTACCTATTCGGATACACCTAACCTTTTATACCATATTCCTTGATCAAACTTGGGTATTATACTTTACCTTTGTAGCTATGCTATTGCTACAACTTAACTTTATGCAGTCACTCCCGCTGATGATATTAATGTTCCAAATGGTAAGTTTACATTATTGTTGTTAACCCGATGGTTAAACAAGATTATTGCATATTAATTGGAACATGGAGTGACCACCCGGGAAAACAGTGCTACCATGAGAACTATCATGGCTCTGGTCTTGGCTAAATAACTAGGGAAGTCTTATGTTGGGTGCTGGTCGTGGTCGACAGGAACGGGGGCATCTGGCAAGCTCTTATAGTTCCGGCTCAGGCAGATTGGATACGGGCATAGTTCCCAAAGCTTTACCCTGTAGTCTGGACTATAAGTTGGTTACGGTAGGTGTGCCTTATGCAGTTTGACCATTTCCAGCATTTGCGTAATGAGGACTCTAGGGAGAAGCCTCGTAGTGAGACCCTGGCCATTCACCTCGGAAGTGAATACGGGTCTAGCTAACCCGGGCTAGAAGGGAATCGCGACTCATGGGTAAAGATGCGCCACCTCTGCAGAGTGTAAAACTGATATATCAGCCGTGCTCACGGTTATGAGCAGCCTGGACTCCTCACATGATAATTGAACTTGAAGATGGAAATAAATCGAGATCCGATGATCTGCCAAT
>NW_009646657.1:0-6749 GCF_000708025.1 Charadrius vociferus
CCTAACCCTAACCCTAACCCTTACCCGTAACCCTAATACCTAATGGCCTTAACCCTAACCCTAACCCTTACCCTAACCCTACCCCTAACGCCCTAACCCTAACCCTAACCCTAACCCTCACACTAACCCCTAATCCTAACCCTAACCCTAACCCTAACCCTCACACTAACCCCTAATCCTAACCCTAACCCTAACCCTAACCCTCACACTAACCCCTAATCCTAACCCTAACCCTAACCCTAACCCTCACACTAACCCCTAATCCTAACCCTAACCCTAACCCTAACCCTCACACTAACCCCTAATCCTAACCCTAACCCTAACCCTAACCCTCACACTAACCCCTAATCCTAACCCTAACCCTAACCCTAACCCTCACACTAACCCCTAATCCTAACCCTAACCCTAACCCTAACCCTCACACTAACCCCTAATCCTAACCCTAACCCTAACCCTAACCCTCACACTAACCCCTAATCCTAACCCTAACCCTAACCCTAACCCTCACACTAACCCCTAATCCTAACCCTAACCCTAACCCTAACCCTCACACTAACCCCTAATCCTAACCCTAACCCTAACCCTAACCCTCACACTAACCCCTAATCCTAACCCTAACCCTAACCCTAACCCTAACCTCTAACCCTAACCCTAAACGTAACCCTAACCCGTAACCTTAACCCTAACCCTAACCCTATAATTACTCCCTAACCATAACCGTAACCCTAAAACATAACCCTAATACTAAAACTAACCCTAAAACTAACCAAAGCCCTAGGCCTTGCCCTGGACGTAGCCCGAGCCATAACCCTAACCCTAAGCCTAACACTAACCCCTAATGCTAAACCTAACCCTAACCGTAAACCTAACCCTAACTCTAACCCTAACCCTAACCCTAACCCTAAGCCTAACACTAACCCCTAATGCTAAACCTAACCCTAACCGTAAACCTAACCCTAACTCTAACCCTAACCCTAACCCTAACCCTAAGCCTAACACTAACCCCTAATGCTAAACCTAACCCTAACCGTAAACCTAACCCTAACTCTAACCCTAACCCTAACCCTAACACTAAACATAGCCCAAGCCCTAGCGCAAACCCTAGCCCTAGTCCGAACCGTAAAACTAACCCTAACCCTTACCCTAATCCTAACCCTAAACCCTATCCCTAATCCTAACCCTAACCCTAACCCTAACCCTAACCCCTAACCCTAACCCTAACCCGAACGATAACCCTAACCCTAAGCCCTAACACTAAACCTAACCCTAATCCCTAACCTTAACCCTAACCCTAACCCTATCCCCTTACCCTATCCCTAACCCAAACCCTAACACTAATCCTAAGACCTAACCCTAACCTTAACCCTAACCCTAATCTCTAACGCTAATCCCTAACACTAATTCTAACCCCAACCCTAATCCTAGCAGTAACCCTTACCGTAGCCCTAGCCCTAGCCCTAGCGCTAGGCCTAGCCCTCGGCCTAGCCCTAGCCCTCGGTCTAGCCCTAGCCCGAGCCCGAGCCCTAGCCCTAATCCCTACCTTAATCCTAACCCTAACCAAAACCCCTCCCTAACCGTAACCCTAACCCTAACCCTAACCCTAACCCTAACCCTAACCCCTAACCCTAACCCTAACCCTAACCCTTACCCCTAAATGTAACCCTAACCCTAACCGTAACCCTAATCCCTAACCCTAACCGTAACCCTAACTCTAACCCTAACCCTAACCCTAACCCTAAACCCTAAACCTATTCCTAACCCTAACCGTAACCATAACCCTAACACAACCCTAACCCCTAAACCCTAACCCTAACCCTAACCCTAAGCCCTAACCCTAACCCTAACCCTAACCCTCTGCCCCTGCTCCACGGACTGAGCTGAGCAGCCACAAGGGGGCAGAGCTTTGGGAGGCAGCTTTGCATAGCAGCACTTGCCATCATGTTCACCTTGACAAGGAATGCCATTGCAGGGACATCCCAGCGGGGCTCCTTCCACCTGAGCAGCTCGACCAGGTACTGTGTGATCCAGTAACGCAAGCCCCTCGGGATACCAGGCATCTGTCTGGCAGGGGGAAGAAGGCACCGTCAGCACTAAGCAGGGCAGGCAAACCTCTTTCTGGACTGACTCACACAGGCCTGGTCTTTCCCCACCACCCCTCACCAGGAGAAAGGCAGTGCCCAACACCAGCAGTCTCCTTTTGGGAAGGAAACTGGAAAATCACTCTTCCTGCCCTGAAGCCATCTCTTCTGAGGAGACCCCTTCCCTGGCCACAGAGGACTCAAGTCCCCCAGGTTCTGCACCTGGCTGTCAGTGTACCCCGCCCTGTCCTGGCAGGTGGGGTTGTCTGCAGACAGACTCGTAGCCCAGCCCAGGCCCCAAAGGAGGCAAGGCTGGTGCTTTGGGAGGTGGCTGCTCCTGTGCAGCTGTGCAGCCACCTCTCCCAGGCTTTTCCAGTCTGCTGGGCTATCCCTCAGTGACAAGTCTCTCTCATCCACAACCACAGGTGTGGGGCACCCCATCTACAGGGGAGGAATGGCAAAGGGAGCAGAGTGTGTCTCAGCCACGCTTATGATCGACTTCAAACACCTCAAACATATGCAAAATGCTTTTATGGTGTTCTGGTTGCAGCAGGGATGGGGTTAATTTCCCCCAGGAGCCGGCAGGGGGCAGGTATTCCATCCCACTTGCCCCCTGCCCGGGCTATAAGAGGAGCTAGCCGGGGAGAGGAGAGCAGGCACCACTTGGGGGTGGGCTGCGGTAGTGCAGGTCTGGTTGGTGTGCTTTGCGGCGGTACTGTAATCGCATTTTCATCTTTCCTGTGCTGTTCTGTTAAATTGCATTATTTTAACCCACGAGTTTTGCCCTGTCGATTCCTTTTTTCCACAGCTGTGGGAGTTGCGTGAGCGGCTGTGTGGTGCTTTGTTGCTGGCTGAGGCCAAATCACAACACACAGTCAGCACTGCAAATCTGCGTGCAGAGCAAAGCCCAGGACACGCTGGAAGCCCTGGCCCCAGCTCCAGGGCTATGGGAGGGATGGGATGTGTGGGATGGAGCACCTGTTGGGGTTGGGGCTGGTGGGAAGGTAGCCTTCCTGCTGGCATCCCTTCTAGAAGATACTGACCTCCTCTGGCATCTGCTCTGTGCTGATGAAAATTTGGAAGAGCAGAGCTGGGAAGAGGTAGGTGAAATGCACCTTCAAGCGCCTTGGGTGCCTGGGCAGCTGGAGGATCTCCTGCAGTGCCCTGGTTGCCTGTAGAAAACAAAACACCCAGAGACAGTGCCCAGTGCCCTGTGGCAGGGCCTGAGTGTGGGATGGTGAGGCTCAGGTGCTGCCCTGGGCCATGGGAGATGCAGAGGGAACACCTGGCCTGGCTGCTCCTAAACCTGCCCCTAACCCAGGTTTCCAGCCCACTGTGTGAGGCAGGGAGGTGCCGTGACAGGGGAGGATGGAGAGCCACCTGGAGGGGCGACCCTGGGGGTGAGCAAAGGCCTGGTCCAGAAACTCACAGCCAGGTCAAAGATGTCAATGTTGTCCCCATCGGAGGTGGACATGCTGTGCAGTGGCCAGTCCTCCAGCATGCAGAGCAGCTTTGCCAGCACCCTCTCTGCAGTCCTACTTGCGGAGACCATCACCTTCCACATGGTTACAGCAGCTCTGCAAGCCCAGAGCTCTGTGTCAGCGGGTCTCAGCCACAGCACCATGGCCTGGGCAACCCCAGGGGCCCAGGCTGCCTGCCAGCCCTGTCTCTGCCCACTGCCCCTCACCAGCAGCACCCAGCGGGCCTGCCCCTGCGGGCAGCAACTGGCTGAGCAATGGTGCCTTGGGGGGCAGTGACGGAGCAAGGCAGTGGGCTCTGGGGCTGACAGGCCAGAGCTGGGAAATGGAGGGGCCAGAGGTACAGTGCAGGAGGGTCACCACCACATCGTGGGGGTGTGCATGGGTCAGCTCCAAAAAGGTGTTCTCCAGCCTGTGCTTGGCAGACACACCTGTGTTGGATGTGACCCAGCAGTAAATGCACCTCACAATCCTGGGCACCTGGAGGAGTTGCAGCTGAAAGTTGGAGTGCCACCAGAGTGAGCCATTTCCTCAGCTTCCATCAAGAAGTGCTTCCCTTCCCACCACACTGTGCCAGTGTAAACCGGTGTAAATGGCTGTTGGGTGCTCAGCAGACCTGGCTTCAGGGGGCACATGATCCTCGGGGGGCTCAAGGCCTGGCCACAGCCTACTTACATGTTCCAAATTGGAGATGTCACTTTCCACAAGCACATCCAACATAGCAGCACAAGCTTCCGCATTATAGGAGTCAGAGTCTGCTATGCCCTCGATGGCCATGATGGTGGTGTCTTCACGCTCAGTGGGCTTGAGGGATTCCCAGGAGAAGGGAAGGCAGGGAAGAGAAGGATGTCACACTGAGTACCCTGATGGTGGTGCTCAGTTGAACAGCAAGAGCTGGCCCAGCCCAGGCGTGGATGGCTGTGGGTACATGTGCTCCACTGTGGAAGAAGGCACAAGTGTGTTCCTGCTCTTATGGCAGGTCCCAGTCTGGATCTGGCAAAGACTGAGCGCAGGCAGGGCTGAGGGGCTGCAGCGGAGGCTGGAGAACACAGCCAAGCCCTGCACTTCCCAGGCAGGACCTGCCCTAGGACAGGGGCTGGTAGGGATACTGACCCCTGTCTCTCTGGCCATAGGTTGGGGCTGGGGGTGCCCAGCGCCTGGAGGGGATGGGATGGGATGGGATGGGATGGGATGGGATGGGATGGGATGGGATGGGGCCAAGCTGGCTGCAGCCAATAGCCCTGTGGCCCAGCTCAGCGGCTCACCTGCCCGCAGCAGCTGACCTCCTCTACATCATCAGGTAGAGCCATGCTGGGACAGCCCCAGCACCTTTCTCCTCCTCCTCCTCCACCCTGAACCAGTCAAGCCTGGGCACACCGCCCTTGCCTCAATGGCTCCTGTTGCAGGGATGGGAGACACCTCAGAAAAGTGCTGCAGACGTAGGTCAGCAGGGAACAAGGTGGCTGTGCAGGGTCTCCTCACAGCCCTACTCCATCCTGTCCTGTCCTGTTGCATCCTCTGGGTACTGTGGGATGGCTGCATCACTGCCAGTGCCCATATCATGGCAGTTCACAAAAGGCCCTGTGACACACTGCCACGTGCCTATGCCCTGGAGCATCCCTCAGCCTGGCAAACCTGCCCTGCAGCAGCACAGCACTGAAGGAGCTCTGTAGGTGCCAGCTAAAAAGGCACCTTGGACCCCTCAACAATCCAGCCAACAACAAACGGGCAGGAAACAAATGGTGGTTCATTGCTGGGAGAGTATTTGTGGACAGCTCCCAGGACAAGTTTTTCAGGGATCCACACACAGGCTGCCAAGTTTGCACAAATGGGAGTCAGTACTGAAGAGGATGCAGAGGATGGCCAACTTGTTTGAAAGCAAACCAAATGCATAAAATGGGTGTTTTTCTTTGGAGTTGTTCCCAGCATAATATACTGTTTGATTAAATGAATAGCAGGCTGCCTGTGGACTAACAAGCTGCACCTGCAGTGTCATTGGTGATCACCCGAGGCCAGCACTGAAGCAGACCATTCCTCCACTGCCAGCTGAAGTAGGCTGATTTGCTTGCTTTTCATGTCACTGATCCCACAAGTTCATTTTTTGTAAGTACTCCCTGGAGCTGTGATTCTCGCATCTTCCTTTCTCAGGAAAGAAAGGATCAAAGCACCCAAATCCCATAGGCTTTTTCTCCAAAAATCAAAACTGCATGTACCTTTCACTTTTGTGTCTCAGTTCCCAGCTTCTAAGGTGCAGGGTCTCAGCTAAAATGACCAATATTCAATGTGCTTTGTTGACACTTCCTTCCTTGGTTGATATTCTCCAAACTGGAAAAGATGTAAAGGGAGATAATGAGAACCAGTTGGTGAATATAGCTGGAGAGCTTCCACTGCTGCCCCAGTGCCAACAGTCTGCATGCAAGCCTTCCAGCAGATGAGGCTTTAATCTCATATGTATTTACTTTCTGCAGCTCAAATGACTCAAGAAGACTGATATTTATTTTTATGTTTTAAAAGGAGGAAAAAAATTAATATTCAGGATCTTGCATTTTTTCTTTATTCAATATTGAACCTAACAGCTAGAAATAGTTTCTGTTAATTTTAATAAGACTTAAAAGCCAGTTCCTGGAGAGGAGGTTGCTGTGAACATACATTTATTGATGGAGAGATCATGCTTATACAGACATGTCTGAACTATGGGCATGCATTGTTTTGAGTATGGCTCCAGCCATGTTCTTTACCTGGATTTTCTGTCCAATCCTTTCTCAAGCCCCTGTTTCTTCATCCTCCAGGGTTCTCCCCTTTGCCCCGATGGGTTAGACTGCAATCTCCCCACAGGCCTCTCATCCTACAGCCCAAAGAGACA
Organism: Charadrius vociferus; assembly: GCF_000708025.1. Taxonomy (NCBI): domain Eukaryota; kingdom Metazoa; phylum Chordata; class Aves; order Charadriiformes; family Charadriidae; genus Charadrius; species Charadrius vociferus. The sequence continues at coordinate 6,420 of NW_009646657.1, forward strand.
CGGAGACAAAGTACAGCAGGTCAAAGTCACCTCATTTTTAGCACAGTAAAAGCACAGGCCTGTACCTCCTCAGCAAGGCATCAGCACTGATGATAAAGCTAAAAGTAGGGATACTTTGGGCACAATTGCACATGATGTGGCAGAAGAGTCGGGGAAGAGTGGCCATAAGGGCATTATATTGACTTCCCAGCCTCACAGCAACACTTAGCAGCTTCAGGTGCAGCCTGTCATCTTGGCTGCATTTAATTCATAGAATCATAGAATGGTTTAGGCTGGAAAGGACCTTGAAGATCATTGAGTTCCAACCCCCCTGCCATAGGCAGGGACACC
>NW_009646657.1:7369-10325 GCF_000708025.1 Charadrius vociferus
CCTCTGGATGGCATCCCTCCCCTCCAGCACGTCTACCTCACCAAACAGCTTGGTATCATTGGCAAACTTGCTGAGGGTGTGCTCAACCCCACTGTCCATGTTGCCAACAAAGATGTTGAACGGCACGGGTCCCAGTACCGACCCCTGAGGAATGCCACTCGTCACTGGTCTCCACTTGGACATCGAGCAGTTGACCGCAACTCTTTGAGTGCGACCATCCAGACAGTTCTTCATCCACCGAGTGGTCCATCTGTCAAATCCATGTCTCTCCAATTTAGAGACCAGGATATCATGCGGGACAATGTCAAATGCTTTGCACAAGTCCAGGTAGATGACATTGGTTGCCCTTCCCTTGTCCACTGCTGCTGTAACCCCCTTATAGAAGGCCACCAAATTTGTCAGGCATGACTTGCCCTTGGTGAAACCATGCTGGCTGTCACCAGTCACATTCTTATTTTCCATGTGCTTTAGCAGAGTTTCCAGGAGGATCTGCTCCATGATCTTGCCGGGCACGGAGGTGAGACTGACTGGCCTGTAGCTCCCCAGGTCTTCCTTATTTCCCTGTTTGAAAATAGGGGTTATGTTTCCCCTTTTCCAGTTGGCAGGAACCTCACCAGACTGCCACGACTTCTCAAATATGATGGCTAGTGGCTTAGCAACTTCATCTGCCATTTCCCTCAGGACCCATGGATGTACCTCATCAGGTCCCATGGACTTTTGCACCTTCAGATTCCCCAGGTGGTCTCCTACTCTATCTTCACCTACAGTGGGTGGTTCTTCATTTTCTCAGTCCTTGCCTTTGCATTCTGCATCACGGGCAGTGTGGCTGCAGTCCTTTCCAGTGAAAACTGAGGCAAAAAAGTCATTGAGTACCTCAGCTCTGTCTCTGTCCCGGGTAACCAGTTCTTGCGTTTCCTTCCAAGGAGGGACCACATCTTCCCTAGTCTTTCTTTTCTCGCTGACATACTTATAGAAAGATTTTTTGTTTGTCTTAATGTCCCTGGCCAGATTTAGTTCAACCTGGGCTTTAGCTTGCCTAACCTGATCCCTGGCTGCTCAAACGATTTCTCTGTATTCCTCTGCATTGCAGAGGAATTTGCAGTGCAATTCCTAATTGCACTGCTTGAGGTCAGACTCACCTTCCACAGTCAAGTGTCTCAAGCCAGCTGCATCTGTGCCATCAGTAGCAGCTGTGATGAGACCTGAGCTTTGAGGTGCATCTGCTGTACGTCTCCTTCATGTGAGAATGTTAAAAACATGTGAATGAGCTTCCAAACTCTGAATCCAAGACTTACTAGGAACAAACCATAGCAGTGATGTTTTCAGAGGAACCCTCTTGGCATACTTTCACTCATAACTGAGGCTGGTAGGTTGCAAGCCCATGTAGCTTTCTCTAGGATTTTCTGATGGTCATCCTGCTCACAAGACCCTTCTTCTCTCCCCAAGCTCTAGAGGGGAATAGGACATGGTTGGGAAGAGGAACCTCACTTTGCCTTTCTGAGTAATTGCATAGTAGGAAAAATCCCCAGAAACTGGGATGTTGTACATGCAACTTCTTTTCCTGAAATCAAGAAACCCAGGTCTGCAACAGTGCTAAACCCACAATACACATTGCCCGTGGCATCACACAACAAAGGCACATAGGAAATGTAGGGGTTTGTATGCCCTAGGAGAGGAAGGAATAGCAGAGACTGAAGAAAAGCAGGGACTCATGTGGATGAAATTCAGTGATGGAGGGAAGTAAGAATATTGCTTTGCTCTGCTTGAGAAGATAGGCCACGTTGGGTTGCTCTAGAGCCAAAGCCTCCAACAGTGGCATGAGGTGAACTCACAAACCATTCAAAGATGAGCAAGAAAGTATCAGAATTGTGTGTGCATGTGATGAATTTGGTATCTGCTGAAAAGATGGCCCAGTTCACAAGCTCATACTTGGCTACTAGAGGATCCTACTCTGGTCTTGCTGGAGGACATTCCCTGCCAATGTATGGCCATCCCATTGTTCCTGGATCAAGTCTTCCGAACCCCATGGGAACAAGTCTGCTTCGTGTCCATCTGGCAGCAAAAATTGGCAGAATATGTCTGCTTCTAGCGCTTCTCTTTGCTGCTTCTTCAGGGTGGTGGCATCATAATCAGAGGCACAGAATAGGTTCTCATCCCAGAGTTATCCCCATCCTCTGTACTCCCCAAAGTGTCTCTCTTGTTATTCACCAGGGAACCTCCCTGTGCATGGCTGTACGTTTCCGTGCACAGCAGGCATCTAGTTTTGTTTGGATATCAACTGCTAGCAGCAGCTGAATACACAGCATCTGGAGTATTGAACGCCAGAGACTGGGCTTCTTTTTTTCCACATGAAAAAAGCCAAAAGAACACAAGGAAACTTGAAAGTGTCTCTGTACAAGTCTAATTGACTTGTGAAACTCAGCAGCTCATGATACTTCTGTGCTGCAGATAATCACTTCCATGAAAAATCATTCCAGGAAGGAACAGCTGTTATATTCTGGCAGATACCAAGTATTGCCACTGATTCCTGCAGTTCTTCCTCAAAAAAAGCCACCTGCAAGAGCCGAGACATTTTGACTTTGACTTTGTCTGCCTACTTACAGAGAAGTCACCCAGGGGCACAGGCCTTTGCGAAGGGAGATGGGTACCACATTTCTCAACAATCAGTGGTGTGGCAGGTCTCCTTCTGCAAGGACACATTCTCTACCATACCTACTGATTTCCGTACACCTGAGGCAAAAGGTGTCAGATGACCATTTGGACACTTGTCTATTTGCACACACGTTCCTTGTCCATATTGCAAACAATGTGTTTATGATTACCACAAGCTGTGGTAATGTATGATTACCACAAGCTGTGACGTCTTTCAAGGAATCCATGCCAGCTTCTGTGGAAGACCCTGTGGAAGACCCTTCTGTGGAAGACCCTTCCCATTGAGGCTGCTTAGGCAGCCATG
>NW_009646657.1:10366-25988 GCF_000708025.1 Charadrius vociferus
CTGAAATGAGCAGGCAGAGGAGGGGCCCATCAGTGAGGTGAGTGTTTACTTATTTTTTGAGCTGTTACTAGGGCTCATTTCCAGCTGTCTTAGTTTTGAGAACAGATCCTTCTCCCACACACAATGCAATCAGTGAATTGCAGCCATGTCTCCGCTGTAGCTGGAGGGGATGTGTTGGGGGAGATGGAAGCAGACTTTTTGCCTACACTTGGCTTCCTGAGACAGTGTTTAGACCACTCTGCTGTCACATCAAATCAGAGGAAGATGCCATGAATGGCTCGCCTCATTCCCCTCTTCCCAAGAGGGTGATGTGCTGTCTTCTCATAGGTTCACTTCTTAAGGTGCTCCTCAGCCTTGGCTATAAGGATGATGCTGGAGCTGGAGAAAGACCACCTACTTTTTAAAGTCAGTCTTCAACATAAGGGAGAAGGGAGCTGTCCTTTACCTCTTTGTCCTGATGTTATCAGGCCCTCCCTTTTCCCAATGATTAATAGCAACAGTAATAAGGGCAATGCAAGACTAACTGAGAAACTGGCATGAGCATAGAGGACCATGCACTAACAGCAGTACAAGGGAACATATTTTACTGCATTTACTGCCCAGAGTGACTCACAGCCCTGTTCTTGCTGTGACCTGCATGCAGCCAGGTGAGTGCAGTATTTTCCAAGGCACTGTGGTGCCAGCTTTCCAAAGCAACTGATGGTTCTGGCTGGTGCTGGTCTTGGCTGCCCAACTCAGAAAGTTTTTAAAGAGATCAGTTTTGGAAAAGAAGAAACAACTTCTCCAGTGAAGTGACTTGGGTTGAACATATAAAACTCATAGGCTCCTGCCTGTTCCCTGTGAACATGATCAATCCATATCTCCTCTCATGCTCACAATCCTCCCTCCTCACCTAAAGCTACCAGGGTCGGGGGCAGCTAACTCCAAGACTCCCCAAGGTGAGGAGTCTCTCATCACCACTGTCAGGGCCCTGATGGCACTAATAGACCTCGATAGCCCTGACCAGCCCCCCTACTGGGGCCTCCACCCACAGCCCCAGCTGTTGAAGCTCAGCTATCTTTCTTCAGTGCCTGAGCTATGCAGTAGGAGCGCTGATCACCAGCTCAGCCAAGGGAACATGGCTGGAGTGAGTTATTTAGATATCTAGGATTTTCCTCACCCTCTGTTTTTCCTTTCCATGATGTTGCTCTGGGAAGCATAGAAAGACCCTTTGTCCTCTCCTTGTCCCAGTCTTTCTCTCCTCCACTGGATCTGGAGTTCAGTTCTGCCTGTATTTTGGCTATGGCCTCTGCCTGCGTTGGGGGGGATCCTTGTTACACTAGATTGCACCGGAGTAATTCACAATTGCTATGTTTGACATTCAATGTTACATGCTGGCCAACTGTCCTGGTTCTGGCAGGGATGGGGTTAATTTCCCCAAGAAGCCGGCAGGGGCCAGGTATTTCATCCTACGTGACCCATGCCCGGGCTATAAGAGGCGCTAGCGGAGGAGAGGAGTCAGTCGCTGCTTGGGGGTGGGCTGTGGTGGTGCGGGTCTGGTCAGTGCGCTTCGCAGTGGTACTGTAATTGCATCTTCATATCCCTTTATCAGTGTTATTGTTTTGTTTTCATCTTCCCTTTTGCTGTTCTGTTAAATTGCACTATTTTAACCCATGAGTTTTGCCCTGTTGATTTTTTTCCCACGGCTGTGGGAGTGGAGTGAGTGGCTATGTGGTTCTTTATTGCTGGCTGAGGCCAAACCACGACACCAACACATGTTGATCCATCTAGTTTTATTTCTCCCAAGTCCCATATTCAGTGTCCCCATAACCAGCACAGTGCTACAGTGTTCACACTGGCAATGCTTAGAGGTGCCCCTTCTGGCTTAACTTAAAGATCCAGGAAAGCTATATGCATCTGATTTCCCCATACCAGGCCTTTGAAGAATAGCTCCTATGCTTCATGGAGCACGATGTTTTATTCATGAATGCTGAAAGATCCAAGGCTCTTCCAAAAGCAACATCAGGGAGAATGTAGCTACTTGAAAACGGATGGCCCCAGAGGGGTAGGTGCAATCAATTAACAACCCCACACAGTAAAGATTATGCCTTTGGTGAGATTTTCAGGCCACACCATATGTCTAGCATCTAACCATGGAGATTCGGGGTCCCAGGGGTCCCTACAGTCCCAGGGAGGTGGCAGGTTTGGGGCCTGAAATGGCTTTGCCTCAGGGCAAAAGCTCATGTGGAAAAAAAGCAAACAACCAGTATCAGGCTCTTGTGCTGCTCTCTTACACCCTTGCCCAAATTTCATAGACTATGAGAGATTTCATTAACCCATGGGCACACCATGCCTTGTGCTTCCACTGGAAGATAGGAACAACTCAGGGGAAACAGTATTCCTGCAGTGACCAATCCCTCTGACATCCCAGCTCTAGAAAGGCAGCGAGGTTTGGCAATCTTTGCTTTAAATCACTTGGATTCGGTTCTAACTGCTAAGGTGGAAAGATGCATTATTCGGGATTTCAAACACATCTATTAAAAAGGGACTCTAGGAAACAGTACAAGGGAAACACAGAAAGAGCATTGGGACCTTTCCTAGAGGTGGGAGAAACAAAGGATAAAAACCAATAAAGAGTTTCACCTGTACCTTGCAAAAATATAATGTGTAGGACATGGGATATAGAAGTGATCATAAATAAATTCTGGATAGGGAGCCAAAACAATTTCGTTTGAAAAACAAAATGTGTTTTAAATGTTGATTTTGACAAAAATGTCAGCATTTTCCCTGGAAACAAGAAACCCTTCATTGAACATTTATTGCATTTGAAACCCAGTTTTCTCTCTGATTTATTTTTAAAGGAAAGTGTTGGGTAGCCCTGCCAGTCATGTATAAATGTCTTCAACAGACAGCAAGGTGTTGGTTGCAAATCAGAGTTTTCTCTGCTAAACAGATAAGGCAAAGGGACAGAGAACCATCCACCAAACAAACTTTCCCCTCCGGACTATGGTTCAAAAGCCCCAAAATGCTTCATTCCCATAAAATCCAAGCAGATCTTAAAGTACCACGGCCACACAATCACATCAATATCAGGTGAAATGGAAGCAACAGGTTCAGAAAGTCACAACAAAGTACTTTTATCTATGCTAAAGCCTAACTTTTGATTAGTTTTAAGGAAACAAATAAAATTAGAAGTGCTTGATTCAGTGCTTCCTTGTTAATACACGAGTCAGCACCGGTTCACTGCAGGGACCACTTCAGTGACCTTCTGACAGCGAACATGTTGCTGTCTTGACACGTGGGAGCTCTCAGCCACGTTCCTGTAGGACGTCATCAAGATGAAACCTTGGCCTTTGGACTTGCATGGATAAGCTTTGTGAGACTGTCTTGTTCTTCATGCCAGCTAACATCTGAATAGCCCTTCATGGTCTGTCTGACACAACTAGGGACCTGCCTGCAGGCAGATCTTGCATGAATATCTTTGGTGTATAAAATGCAAGCAGCTCACCCTGGTCCCCACATGTGCACTGGGCGTGTCTGAGAAGAAAACTGACTTGTCAGTGCATGTCCTGCTTCCTGGGATCTCCAAGGGATGCAGTCTGTAGGGCAAATCATCCTCTGTATTCATACCTTTGTCATCAAATCACTCATATTTGGAGAGCTACTGAGTTTAACTTATCACTATGCTGCCTGGAGGCGAGCAAAGAAGGTTAGCAAGGAAGCAACACAGCCTTAATTCTCTGAGAGAACTGCTCATTTCAGGGCTATCAGATGTGCTCTCTCCCCAGGGGTTAGACAATGCAAGGAGTGAAAAAAAAGGTTCTTGATAGAAGTTGCAGTCCCACCTAGCCTGCTGTAAAATTATCAGAAGGTCAAATCCATTTTGCTCTGCTCTTGCATCTACCTTTCTTTTTCCAGCTAGATGTTTTGTAATGAAACAATCTGTTTCATTAGGATGAGTATTTGCTGCATGCATTTTACTGATGGGCCACAGCTTCCTCCTGCCACAACTTCCTCTCCCTTTTCTACTCCGTGTGGCTTTCTCTCCTTGCCCTCCATACGCTGTTAGAGTATGGCTCCGCTGTCAGCAGGCAGAAGCTGAATCTCATGGTGGTCCTGCAGCACCACCTCACCACACTCTCTAAGAGGGTCTCAGACCAGGTAGGAGCTGGCAATGAGGTGGTTCATGGCTGTTGGACAGCCCATCCTCCTGGTTGTGGTGCTTGGGCAGAACTGAGCCAGAGGCACTGCACAGAGAGGTGTGAGGCCAGAGCACAAACACGATACTCCCCATGGTGCCACATCTGCCTGGCCAGACAGGGAGCACAATGGCCCTAGCCACCCCGCAATGGCCTGCCTGCTCTGCAGTGCCTGGCAGCAGGCTTGGGGCTCCCTTTCCATCTCCTCCACCTCGGAGTGCAGTGTCTGGCATCACTGCCATCAATGCCACTGTGTGTCAGGACAGACTGCAAGAAAACCCAAACAAGCAGAACAACTAGCCCGCTGACAAGGTTATTCATAAAAACCAGAGCTTGTAATTGCCTCTGGCAGCTGTTTGCCCAGGGTTTAGTATAGACAAAGAGACTTGCCCACAGTTCATTAAGTACTGTGGCTTATTAAACGATAGCCAGTTTACTTACACAGAGGAAACGCTGTTGCTAGAGCTGCTGTGCTCTTTGCATTTCAGGACTGAGCTGAAGCCCATAGATTGCTGCTTTCAATGACACAGGGACCAGTATGGAGGGGAAGCTTGTGGGAAAAGCCAAGGACTTTGGAAGGTTATCAGCAGGTTTCTCTCTTACTACTTCAGAAGGAGTATTTGGCTCACTCAGCAGAGCTGTTTTGAGGGTACATATTAAATAGATGGTCGAAAAATTTGTAAGTGCTGGCCACAGACACCCCAGTACAGATCAGGAGACCAAGGGTTAAAACCCCTCCAGCTGCCAGCTCACAGTCAGTCACTGGGGCCAGGGATGCTCAGCCACTGGGGGTGACAGCAGGAGTTTTAGGGACTGAAATCTCAGCGTAGCCAAACCAAATGTAGACTAAAGCATAACGTGACAGCTATGTTATGACACTGACGGAGGGATCTGCAAGACTGAAATCTCAGCGTAGCCAAACCAAATGTAGACTAAAGCATAACGTGACAGCTATGTTATGACACTGACGGAGGGATCTGCAAGACTGAAATCTCAGCGTAGCCAAACCAAATGTAGACTAAAGCATAACGTGACAGCTATGTTATGACACTGACGGAGGGATCTGCAAGACTGAAATCTCAGCGTAGCCAAACCAAATGTAGACTAAAGCATAACGTGACAGCTATGTTATGACACTGACGGAGGGATCTGCAAGACTGAAATCTCAGCGTAGCCAAACCAAATGTAGACTAAAGCATAACGTGACAGCTATGTTATGACACTGACGGAGGGATCTGCAAGACTGAAATCTCAGCGTAGCCAAACCAAATGTAGACTAAAGCATAACGTGACAGCTATGTTATGACACTGACGGAGGGATCTGCAAGACTGAAATCTCAGCGTAGCCAAACCAAATGTAGACTAAAGCATAACGTGACAGCTATGTTATGACACTGACGGAGGGATCTGCAAGACTGAAATCTCAGCGTAGCCAAACCAAATGTAGACTAAAGCATAACGTGACAGCTATGTTATGACACTGACGGAGGGATCTGCAAGACTGAAATCTCAGCGTAGCCAAACCAAATGTAGACTAAAGCATAACGTGACAGCTATGTTATGACACTGACGGAGGGATCTGCAAGACTGAAATCTCAGCGTAGCCAAACCAAATGTAGACTAAAGCATAACGTGACAGCTATGTTATGACACTGACGGAGGGATCTGCAAGACTGAAATCTCAGCGTAGCCAAACCAAATGTAGACTAAAGCATAACGTGACAGCTATGTTATGACACTGACGGAGGGATCTGCAAGACTGAAATCTCAGCGTAGCCAAACCAAATGTAGACTAAAGCATAACGTGACAGCTATGTTATGACACTGACGGAGGGATCTGCAAGACTGAAATCTCAGCGTAGCCAAACCAAATGTAGACTAAAGCATAACGTGACAGCTATGTTATGACACTGACGGAGGGATCTGCAAGACTGAAATCTCAGCGTAGCCAAACCAAATGTAGACTAAAGCATAACGTGACAGCTATGTTATGACACTGACGGAGGGATCTGCAAGACTGAAATCTCAGCGTAGCCAAACCAAATGTAGACTAAAGCATAACGTGACAGCTATGTTATGACACTGACGGAGGGATCTGCAAGACTGAAATCTCAGCGTAGCCAAACCAAATGTAGACTAAAGCATAACGTGACAGCTATGTTATGACACTGACGGAGGGATCTGCAAGACTGAAATCTCAGCGTAGCCAAACCAAATGTAGACTAAAGCATAACGTGACAGCTATGTTATGACACTGACGGAGGGATCTGCAAGACTGAAATCTCAGCGTAGCCAAACCAAATGTAGACTAAAGCATAACGTGACAGCTATGTTATGACACTGACGGAGGGATCTGCAAGACTGAAATCTCAGCGTAGCCAAACCAAATGTAGACTAAAGCATAACGTGACAGCTATGTTATGACACTGACGGAGGGATCTGCAAGACTGAAATCTCAGCGTAGCCAAACCAAATGTAGACTAAAGCATAACGTGACAGCTATGTTATGACACTGACGGAGGGATCTGCAAGACTGAAATCTCAGCGTAGCCAAACCAAATGTAGACTAAAGCATAACGTGACAGCTATGTTATGACACTGACGGAGGGATCTGCAAGACTGAAATCTCAGCGTAGCCAAACCAAATGTAGACTAAAGCATAACGTGACAGCTATGTTATGACACTGACGGAGGGATCTGCAAGACTGAAATCTCAGCGTAGCCAAACCAAATGTAGACTAAAGCATAACGTGACAGCTATGTTATGACACTGACGGAGGGATCTGCAAGACTGAAATCTCAGCGTAGCCAAACCAAATGTAGACTAAAGCATAACGTGACAGCTATGTTATGACACTGAATGTTACATGCTGGCCAACTGTCCTGGTTCTGGCAGGGATGGGGTTAATTTCCCCAAGAAGCCGGCAGGGGCCAGGTATTTCATCCTACGTGACCCATGCCCGGGCTATAAGAGGCGCTAGCGGAGGAGAGGAGTCAGTCGCTGCTTGGGGGTGGGCTGTGGTGGTGCGGGTCTGGTCAGTGCGCTTCGCAGTGGTACTGTAATTGCATCTTCATATCCCTTTATCAGTGTTATTGTTTTGTTTTCATCTTCCCTTTTGCTGTTCTGTTAAATTGCACTATTTTAACCCATGAGTTTTGCCCTGTTGATTTTTTTCCCACGGCTGTGGGAGTGGAGTGAGTGGCTATGTGGTTCTTTATTGCTGGCTGAGGCCAAACCACGACACCAACACATGTTGATCCATCTAGTTTTATTTCTCCCAAGTCCCATATTCAGTGTCCCCATAACCAGCACAGTGCTACAGTGTTCACACTGGCAATGCTTAGAGGTGCCCCTTCTGGCTTAACTTAAAGATCCAGGAAAGCCATATGCATCTGATTTCCCCATACCAGGCCTTTGAAGAATAGCTCCTATGCTTCATGGAGCACGATGTTTTATTCATGAATGCTGAAAGATCCAAGGCTCTTCCAAAAGCAACATCAGGGAGAATGTAGCTACTTGAAAACGGATGGCCCCAGAGGGGTAGGTGCAATCAATTAACAACCCCACACAGTAAAGATTATGCCTTTGGTGAGATTTTCAGGCCACACCATATGTCTAGCATCTAACCATGGAGATTCGGGGTCCCAGGGGTCCCTACAGTCCCAGGGAGGTGGCAGGTTTGGGGCCTGAAATGGCTTTGCCTCAGGGCAAAAGCTCATGTGGAAAAAAAGCAAACAACCAGTATCAGGCTCTTGTGCTGCTCTCTTACACCCTTGCCCAAATTTCATAGACTATGAGAGATTTCATTAACCCATGGGCACACCATGCCTTGTGCTTCCACTGGAAGATAGGAACAACTCAGGGGAAACAGTATTCCTGCAGTGACCAATCCCTCTGACATCCCAGCTCTAGAAAGGCAGCGAGGTTTGGCAATCTTTGCTTTAAATCACTTGGATTCGGTTCTAACTGCTAAGGTGGAAAGATGCATTATTCGGGATTTCAAACACATCTATTAAAAAGGGACTCTAGGAAACAGTACAAGGGAAACACAGAAAGAGCATTGGGACCTTTCCTAGAGGTGGGAGAAACAAAGGATAAAAACCAATAAAGAGTTTCACCTGTACCTTGCAAAAATATAATGTGTAGGACATGGGATATAGAAGTGATCATAAATAAATTCTGGATAGGGAGCCAAAACAATTTCGTTTGAAAAACAAAATGTGTTTTAAATGTTGATTTTGACAAAAATGTCAGCATTTTCCCTGGAAACAAGAAACCCTTCATTGAACATTTATTGCATTTGAAACCCAGTTTTCTCTCTGATTTATTTTTAAAGGAAAGTGTTGGGTAGCCCTGCCAGTCATGTATAAATGTCTTCAACAGACAGCAAGGTGTTGGTTGCAAATCAGAGTTTTCTCTGCTAAACAGATAAGGCAAAGGGACAGAGAACCATCCACCAAACAAACTTTCCCCTCCGGACTATGGTTCAAAAGCCCCAAAATGCTTCATTCCCATAAAATCCAAGCAGATCTTAAAGTACCACGGCCACACAATCACATCAATATCAGGTGAAATGGAAGCAACAGGTTCAGAAAGTCACAACAAAGTACTTTTATCTATGCTAAAGCCTAACTTTTGATTAGTTTTAAGGAAACAAATAAAATTAGAAGTGCTTGATTCAGTGCTTCCTTGTTAATACACGAGTCAGCACCAGTTCACTGCAGGGACCACTTCAGTGACCTTCTGACAGCGAACATGTTGCTGTCTTGACACGTGGGAGCTCTCAGCCACGTTCCTGTAGGACGTCATCAAGATGAAACCTTGGCCTTTGGACTTGCATGGATAAGCTTTGTGAGACTGTCTTGTTCTTCATGCCAGCTAACATCTGAATAGCCCTTCATGGTCTGTCTGACACAACTAGGGACCTGCCTGCAGGCAGATCTTGCATGAATATCTTTGGTGTATAAAATGCAAGCAGCTCACCCTGGTCCCCACATGTGCACTGGGCGTGTCTGAGAAGAAAACTGACTTGTCAGTGCATGTCCTGCTTCCTGGGATCTCCAAGGGATGCAGTCTGTAGGGCAAATCATCCTCTGTATTCATACCTTTGTCATCAAATCACTCATATTTGGAGAGCTACTGAGTTTAACTTATCACTATGCTGCCTGGAGGCGAGCAAAGAAGGTTAGCAAGGAAGCAACACAGCCTTAATTCTCTGAGAGAACTGCTCATTTCAGGGCTATCAGATGTGCTCTCTCCCCAGGGGTTAGACAATGCAAGGAGTGAAAAAAAAGGTTCTTGATAGAAGTTGCAGTCCCACCTAGCCTGCTGTAAAATTATCAGGTCAAATCCATTTTGCTCTGCTCTTGCATCTACCTTTCTTTTTCCAGCTAGATGTTTTGTAATGAAACAATCTGTTTCATTAGGATGAGTATTTGCTGCATGCATTTTACTGATGGGCCACAGCTTCCTCCTGCCACAACTTCCTCTCCCTTTTCTACTCCGTGTGGCTTTCTCTCCTTGCCCTCCATACGCTGTTAGAGTATGGCTCCGCTGTCAGCAGGCAGAAGCTGAATCTCATGGTGGTCCTGCAGCACCACCTCACCACACTCTCTAAGAGGGTCTCAGACCAGGTAGGAGCTGGCAATGAGGTGGTTCATGGCTGTTGGACAGCCCATCCTCCTGGTTGTGGTGCTTGGGCAGAACTGAGCCAGAGGCACTGCACAGAGAGGTGTGAGGCCAGAGCACAAACACGATACTCCCCATGGTGCCACATCTGCCTGGCCAGACAGGGAGCACAATGGCCCTAGCCACCCCGCAATGGCCTGCCTGCTCTGCAGTGCCTGGCAGCAGGCTTGGGGCTCCCTTTCCATCTCCTCCACCTCGGAGTGCAGTGTCTGGCATCACTGCCATCAATGCCACTGTGTGTCAGGACAGACTGCAAGAAAACCCAAACAAGCAGAACAACTAGCCCGCTGACAAGGTTATTCATAAAAACCAGAGCTTGTAATTGCCTCTGGCAGCTGTTTGCCCAGGGTTTAGTATAGACAAAGAGACTTGCCCACAGTTCATTAAGTACTGTGGCTTATTAAACGATAGCCAGTTTACTTACACAGAGGAAACGCTGTTGCTAGAGCTGCTGTGCTCTTTGCATTTCAGGACTGAGCTGAAGCCCATAGATTGCTGCTTTCAATGACACAGGGACCAGTATGGAGGGGAAGCTTGTGGGAAAAGCCAAGGACTTTGGAAGGTTATCAGCAGGTTTCTCTCTTACTACTTCAGAAGGAGTATTTGGCTCACTCAGCAGAGCTGTTTTGAGGGTACATATTAAATAGATGGTCGAAAAATTTGTAAGTGCTGGCCACAGACACCCCAGTACAGATCAGGAGACCAAGGGTTAAAACCCCTCCAGCTGCCAGCTCACAGTCAGTCACTGGGGCCAGGGATGCTCAGCCACTGGGGGTGACAGCAGGAGTTTTAGGGACTGAAATCTCAGCGTAGCCAAACCAAATGTAGACTAAAGCATAACGTGACAGCTATGTTATGACACTGACGGAGGGATCTGCAAGGGGACCTGTGGTCCCATGGAGTTGAAATAGCTGTCCTTTTAAGTAAGCCCCACCAGCTTTCCCAAAATTGTGTGCAGTTTCTTGCTAAAGGCTGGTGCCACAAGGAGAAACTGAGGGCCCTTCTTGTGTTGAATGAAACCCTCAGCTCCCCCTGGACTGGCCCTTAAAGATAAGAAGCAGCAGAATGGCTGTACTTATTACAGAGACTGCACTGCATGACGCGGGATGGCTCCTAGGGCTCTGAGCTCACCGGGGGCTGATCTTGCATCAATGTAATAAACACACAGCAGCTCACAAGGAGCCAGTTTCAGCAACTGCACAAGGTACTCCACAAGCAACAGCACCAGGCCTTGCTACATGCTGCGTTTAACCAGGCAGCAGCAGACCTCAGCTGTAATTGTTAAGTACACAAAAAGACATCTTCATCAGCCATGCATATTGCTCTGGATCTGTCCTAGAAGAACCCTTAGCACCAAAGCAAGTCCTGCTTTAAGGAGAGGGGGAATAACATCTGGATGAAATGAAGAGCAAACCCTGTGTTGCCCTGGCAGATCCCTTGTAGGTTGGGATCCTTCAGGCAGATTGTCAGCTCAAATCCCAGGAAGCAGATCCTTGAAGTGAGTGGCTCATAAGAGCTAACACAGGTTCTCTGGCTCACGGACCGAGTAACACAGAGTAGGATTGTTTGAAAGCCCTCATTTTTCCTGGTTCACACTGGTAATGTTCCTGATGACATGACTTCCTCACACACAAAGTATGTCTCAAGCCAGTACGTATTTCATTTGTGCATAACAACAGGCTTAGCAGCCGATACTACATTTCTAGGGAGACTAAGTCACACACTCTCCTGCATGGAAGACAACACCAAGACTTCAATGGAGACAATCAAATGGAGAACTTGGGTGTAGTGGATTGACCCCTGCCAGCAGACAAACACCTGCCCAGCCTTTTGTTCACTCCTCTCTGTCACAAGACAGGGAGAAAATAGAAGGAAGGTGAGAAGACTGAGAGATTGAGGTAATGACATCTTCATGGGGAAAACAAAAGCTGCATGTGCAGGCAAAGCAAAAGGAATTCAATCCCTACTTCCCATCAGCAAGTAGATACCCAGCCACTGCTTGAGAAGCAGGGCCTTAACATAACAGTTGCTTGGGAGAACAAACACCATAACCACAAATGTCCTCCCTTCCTCCTCCTTTCCCTGAGCTTTTATTGCTGAGCATGACAACATATGGTATGGAATATCCCTTTGGTCAGTACAGGTCCATTGTCCCTGACTGAGCTGTGGTGTTTGTGTTGACCATACACAAGGAGATCCTAGGCCATTCTAGGTTGCACACCATCCACTGAACAGTGAAATGTTTTTCTGTCTATTCTCATATTCTGATTAACTCATGAGCGCTCAGATGGATTCGTTGCTCCTTGAAATTCAAAAGGATACAGTCAGTCCTTGAGGTCATACTTGAGGTCATGACATTCTCAACTCATGCAGATCATGTTTCTTCCACATATAGTCAGCAGAAAAACATGTACACCCAATTAGTTTTAAGCAGCTGGACTGAAAGACCATCATCTTGCCTTTTTTTCTAGCCCCTTTCAGACAGGCTCTGCAAAAAAAAAAATCCTGTGTTTTTCAGATGGAGGATCCCATCTGAAGTCCCTTCCCCTGAAAAAGATGATAAATTAAAATCCCATGCAGTCAGCACCCCTCCCCCCCCCCAACCCTAAACCCACAAATGTGCTTGCACCATCCTTTTCCTTCTCCATAGATTAATAGGGTTTGGTTTCCCAGTATTTACATGCACATATAGGTATGCCCTAAGTGAGCTGCTGCCACCTGCAGAGCAGGTTCTGGATCATAGCAGCTGACTCACAGCACAGCAACTGTCAAAACACACTGAGAAATGCCCCCCAGCCCATGTGATCAATGATAACCAGGAGGAAGAGCAGAGCCAAGGGGATGCCCCAGTGCCCCTTCCAGGGTTTCCCACTTCCACCCCTTCCAGGGGTGCCCACTACTTAGTGGCCTCACTGCACAATGGTGACACCCCCCCACCCCCACCCCCACCTCAGGGCACGCAAGTCTCCATATGCATCCAGGGATGCCACAAGCCACAGACAGTTGGGATCCTGAAGCCCAGCTCCTCCACTCCATCTCAGCAGAGAGCAGAAGGACACCCTGGAATCCAGACAGAATGTAACCACCTCCTCTGTGTTTTGCCCTTTTGTGAATTGGCTTGCTTTGTGCCCTCTGCTCTGCTTAATTGATCTACTGCCCATCTCCAGCAAACAAATTGTTCTCCTGTCTCATTCATAATATGCTTCAAATAAAGTGTGCTTCTGCCTGAGCGAACACCCTTCCGGGGTACTTTAAATTGTCACAGTGCATAAAGCCTTCCCTGAAATCTGCATTTTTACAGTGCTGGGTCTCCACAATGGCCCCTAGAGCCATACTTAATGTATTTCAAGGGATGTAGAGACTTATCTTGCTTAAACAACTTGGCTAGAAAAGCAAAGCTTGCTTTAAACCAAGTTCTTTCCATCCTCCCTTTTCCCCCAAAAGCCAGCTGAGTTTGTTTTTTCATCCTGAAAACAAAGAAGAAAACCAAACTCCCAAAAGTGCTTCTTGATCCAGCTCTGAGAACCCACCAAATCAAAGCACAATCCAGATGAAACTGGGCAAGAGGTGTAATGATTCAAGTCCATGTGGGATCCAAGGACTAGCAGCCATTGCAGTTGATTCAGCCTGGTCTTACTGCTTGAGGAGCATCATTGAGGTTGAAAGTATGCTTTAAGCAAGTAGCCAGCATACCCAGGAGATATGATCCACAACTGTGAAATCCCACCAGAAGCTGTAATTTACTCCATATCTAACAATGGCACAGAAATACTGCTGAAGGGACAGACCTCACTGCTGATAAATGGGGAGGAGCTCAGATTTGAGCTTCTTTGCACATTTCCCACATAGGACACAGACAAAAAGCAAGCAGAAGGTGCCCAAATGCCACCCAGTCTACACTTCTTTAGGAATGCTAGACCCCTCTGAACACCTTGTATGTGAAGAAACTCAGTGAAACACACAGAGACAAGGTTTTGCTTTTGTTCACACATATTTAGAAAGTGAAACAGCTCTGCCACATGTATTATTAGCACAAGAAAGCCCTAAAATACTGCATATTTTTGTTGTCAATCCTGGTAAGAAGCATCTCCCACGAGAGGGATCTCCCATGTTTGTGCAGGATAGTTTGGGGGAGCAAGGAACTCCTCAGTATCAGGAGGAATGGATCCAACTGCTTCGTATTTGTCTTTGAATCTGTATATCATGGAAAAAAAAAAAAAAAAGACCAAGACCAAGGGCCTACAGCCTCTTCCCAGGAGCTCTGAGATGGGCAGCAAGGCACAAACACACACCCAGCAGCATGGAGCAGCGCGAAGGCCTTTCACCTTGATTGATGCTGGCAGCTTCTTGCTACATGGTCTGCCTTGCTCAGAGCCAGTGAGAGCAGATTTGGAGCATGGATTTGGCAGGATATTGCAAAAGCTGGCATCAGAGCTGCTTCCCAGCTGGAGTCTAAAATAACTACAAGATTACCTCCACAGGGGCACAAGCATGGCCTATTCCTTTCCCAGCTTGATACAGTCTTGCCTGGTGTCCCTTCCACCTTTCTTCAAAGCCTCCTTCACTGCAGGAACTTTATTCCTGCCAAGGGGAAAGAGAGGGCTGAGCTTCCCCACTGCCACCCTCCTCCTCCTCTCCCTCAGGGTGCTTTGCAGGCAGTCTCCAGAGGGCTCCCCTCCATGCCTGGCTGCCAGAGGCTGCCCAGTCCCTCCTTACCATCTGTACCCCACCATGCTCCCGGGAGTGCTCCTTTCCTGCCTGCACTAGGAAAAAGTTCCCCAAGTCAACTGCTAGCAGGCATATGGACACCTTGGGAAAACAACTCCAAAATTTACTGCCAGCAAACACTTGAAGGGCAGGATCAAATCTGTAAACCCCAGGTTCAAACTCACAAACCCTCCTTCTTCAGGGACAGGAGAGGAGAAGCCTGATTCTGCAGAGGTTCAATTTGGAGGTAAGGTTCACCTGGAAAAGGCAGCTGATCTCCTTTTGGGAGTGAACCAAACCACATGGGATCACTGCAACTCAGAGTGCACCTCAGAAGAGTCCAGTCTAACATGTCCATTACACTCCACAAATTATCTCAAATAACTCTACCCAGTGACCCCACAGGAAGGCAACCAGATCTGAGCAAAAATCTTCCGAAGACTCTATGCACTGTGCTGTCCTCACCAAGGATGACAGGTTCAGTGTCACTTCTGTCCCTAGGGTTGATGTAGAGCTCATCCAGCTTCTGAGCTCCTCCACTTGGTGTGCAGACATTGCATTGCTTGTTTGCTAGATTCTTGACTGATGGATTCTGCTTTCTGCGAAGTAATTCCAGCTATTGATTTTGGAGGGGGCCAATGTACAAATGGATTTTTTTCTCCCTCAAGAGCAGCAGTTCCCTTTCTCTTGTGTGGCCAGACCACTGTCAGATTGGGCTGGGATTTTTAAGACTAATGTTTCTATTAGACTATTTCACACTCAAGTCAAGGGTTTTTCTGGCATGAACTATCCTGTGAAAAGGCAGCAAGTGCAGAGATGCAAACAGTTCTTGGACAAGCTTCCAAGAGCTATTTCCTTCCCCAGAGAGCCAAAACCACTAAAGATGGCTGGAACAGCAGGGGTTGGAGCCCAGCACCAATGCAGAGGACTGTACGAGGTAGACATGACACTTGGTCCACCTGTTCAGTTTGAAAATCCTCTCAGATGTGTTTGAGAGTTTAGCAACCACTGCTGACAGCTGGCCAGGAAGAGGGGAACTAATTATATT
>NW_009646657.1:26015-32260 GCF_000708025.1 Charadrius vociferus
ACATGAGACACCATGACACCAAACAGCCCTAGAACACCTCTACTCAGTGGAAGGACATCTGAGAGACATATCAGCAACATAACAACAACAGTACATCTGTTAGCAAAGGCAGGAGCTTCTCACAGTTGCAGGACAACAACAGTCTGCCCACGCATCAGGAGAAGGGGCGAGGACAGCAATACACATTATAGCCAACAAACAGTGTTAAAGTAAGCAGGCGTGGGTGACTCCAACACCAGGAGTTGGTAGTTAGTTTAGCATAAAGCTAATCTTGTTCTGCCCTGAAAGAGCAAAGTCTCAGGAGAAGGGATCCAACAGACATGACCTCAGTGATGCTGTGACAGTACAAATTGGCAAAATAATACAGCCTCCCTCGCCCACTAAGAAAAAGGGGTGACTCTGCAGAGGCCAAGCCCTGCATTCCTGGGGAACCACCCCATCACAGCCGCACATCAACCAAGCAAGACTGTTTGATAGTGTTCACCTGTGAATCTATGCCAGAGAAGGATGAATACTCCTTTTCTGACTCCCCAGTCTACTAGTGTTACACTGGTGTCCAGCAAGACTGGCATAGGAGAGGCTGAATTCATCCTCTTGCCATCTTTGGTTACAGATATGTCAGCAGCTCAGGTTCTTGCCTTTCTCAGACACACCGTTGCTGGTCCCAAGGCACCTCTGGTGATCTACATCACTCCCATGAAGGTGTTCCTCCTAGCCACGTAAAATTAGCGTCCTCAAACTTTGCAGAATGTAAGAAATATAAAAGGAAAGTTAACATGCTCTGGGTTGAAAAGAAATGTTTCACTGGAGGTTAAACACAGTGCTGGGTTTTGACTGTAGCTTTCTAAAACCTGTCATGAAAACCTGCCAACTTTCAGTATTAAATAATTAAACAAGGGAACTGAAAATATTTGCTATAGAAAGGCTTTACATTAGCTTCAAGATTATTTTTTTGTGACACGCACATTTATCAAACAACATGAAAAGTTTCAGCCCATCCAAATCCAACTTTCCTAGGTCCAGGAAATAATAATAATGATGATGAGGAGGATAATAATAAACACAATAATAATAGTCCCATTGTTCAAAAGTACCTCCTAGCCATGAGCTGATCATTCCTTCCAGGATGATGGCTGATGTGCTCCATCATTCTTTATATCACCAGCCAGGCTTGGCAAGTCTTTGGACCTATCAAAAGGATACATAAATGTATTTCTTTGGGCAGATGACTGATATCTAATGCCCATTGTACATAAAACTTGTGGGCACAGGTTGTGTACATGGCTGGCCATTCAACTCATTATTGGGTACAAAGCATTGCAAATTCCAGATGTTCTAAAGTGCCTGTGTATTAGAAGAGACTTTATACTTTGTCTAAGTTGGTTTTTTAAACTATATAAACCAAAGTGAAAAGCATCTCAGCTGTGCCCTAGGAATGCGCTAGTTAAGTTAACACCCACTGTCCCAGGTGTCCCAAGTCAGGATGCAGCACCAGTCTGCAGCTCTTCTCTTGCCCATCATGGCTTTGGAACTGAGCCACAGCCAGTGAAGAGGACACAGGCCAGATGTGAGTGAACACTACCTCCCCACATCCTCCTTCATCTCTATTTAATGCACAAATCATCAGAAAGCGTTCTGCTCTACTGCCCACAGCTCCAGCCCCCATGTATAATGGATGGTGCATGTAGGTGGTGTGGGCAAACACCAGGCTGAGCTTTTATAGAAATATTTACCTTGCTCTCTGCTGCCTTGGGGCCCTGGGAGACATCTGCTCCTGGCCTCCACGATGCCACCTGGGGACCTGCACTTTCAGCCTCAAGTGATGCAGGCAGCATCAGATATTACTAACTGGCTTGAGCTGGGAGCCTCCTTTTGCTGCAGGCTGCGACTCGCAGACCTCCTCTCTGGCTGGCATTGCTACAGCTTAGGAAAATGGTGGGCATAAGGGCAATAGAGGAAGATGCAGAAGGAAAAAAAAAAAACAAACCCAAGAAATATCCCCTTTGCTCTCCTCCTCCCCTGCATGCATCCCATTAAAAGTGCTAAATCAGGTCCCTCCCCAGTTATCACCTAGCTTGGCATGAACAGAGCCCTGATACTCTTGCCATCACTCCCAGGTCAGCTGCAACCCCTGCTATGGGTGAGAGGGACACCAAGGGCTGTTCCTTGGCAGGGCACAGGGCTCACCCAGACTCAGCCACTCCTCGCCGCCAACCTCCATCTCCCCATGTGAGAAGGCTGCATCTCATCAATGCCTGTGAGGCACCCCACTGGACTGTAACTAGCTTTAAATAATTCTTTGCTTGGGCTGCTCAATCATAACTTGACTAACATTAAGTTCCCTTGGATCCACATGTAAGTCGTATTTTTGGCTGCCCATAACTACATGGCAGAGTCAATGGCAGGCCCAGGGCATGGAGGCAGAGTGTATAGACAGCATAGGACTAGGAGAGGTGTAGACAGAGCAGAGTGCCAGGTATAAGACTTTCACTACCTCAGTACAACTGGAGCAAGGCTCCAGTCTTCCCCTGCTGTGAGGAGGCAGGAGCCAGGAGGCACCACAGCTCTTCTTCCCCTTCCTCAGGCACAGCCAAGCCCAGAGCTGCGCAAGCATCCTTTAATCTCTGCATCCTCTTTTCTCACACCTTCCTCAGGCTTGCCCAGCTCTTCAGGGGTGAATGCATCCCATGAGACAGCACTCACCACAGGCATGCAAACAAAAGTGCAACAGCACATCTGCCTGATCCCCCTTTTCTACCACCATGGCTCAGGGCAGGCTGTGGATGCTGAACGGTGGCTTCTGCTTTGCCACAGCTCATGTGGGAGGTTTTGCTCCAGCCAGTTTCCTCAGATTGGCCCCGTGCATTCCAAGTCATTGCCATAAGGCCCACGGGATGACAAGCAGCAGCTGGTGTGAGGATAGGCATGAATTATGGATGTGCTGGTCTCCTTGGAGAGCAAAGGGCACTTGCTGCAGGGCACCTCCTGCTGCAGAGATGATGGCTTTTGCTCCACAAACCTCACAGAAACGCAGCACCAAACAAAATGTCATGTGGTCAAGTAAAGCACAGCATCCTGGGGACAAAACCAGGAGGGCTGCAGTCCTCCCTAGGTCACTTTGGCTGCAGGGAAGCTCTTGGGGCTGTGGAAACAAGTGGCAAGGAAAAAGAGAAAACAGTCAGAGTACTTGGCAATGGTAAGATTGCCTGCGCATCCAGGACCTGGCTCAAGGAGAAAGTTTGCTAGTGGTCAGGTTTGTTCTTGGCACCTGGGATTCAATGGATCATTGGCAGTCAGTGACCTGCAGCTGCAAGGATGCTCTGGTGCCTGTGCCACAGTGCTGAGAGTGTCTGTCCCTCCATCTCCATCAGTGTGTGTGGTGCTGTCCACAGCCAACTCCTTTGGAAGAAAAAGGGAGAAAAAGCAGAGCAGAGCACAGAAACCATAAAAGTTCTGATTCTCCCAGCATGTCTCCATCCAACTTGAGAAATGTTACAATACTACCTTATTTTGTTATGAAAAAACAGGTACCAGGTATGGGTGGAAATGTTCTAAAATTTAATATTCGGAAAAAAACAACCTGTTTTTTTTTAAATTTCCAGATTAAAAAAACAATGCAGGGGAAAAATATCAGCTAGCTTGTCTTAAAATGTCTATATAATATAAAATGTCTTTTATAAGTATATACATTTTATATTTTGATATATATAATTACGTATTTTTATATAAACAAGGCTGCATAACTGATCTTATAGAAAACTTTGTACTTTTACCCCAAACTAGAGCAAAGGTCACATTTCAAACTCCTGTATGAAAGACAGCTTTCCTGGCCCAGCCCAGAGGAAGCTTCTCGTTCTGCATATTGCAGATACCTTCTTATATCAGAAGGTCATGCAGGGTGCACAAAAAACTCTTGCAGAAGTCTGTCAAGACTTCTCTGTCACCCTTCTCCATCAAATTTCTCAGTTAATTTCAAACTTGTTTCTAATTATTCTTTTTAAATGAAAAGGAAAAAAAAAAAAAAACCAAACCCCAAACCCCACCCAAATTTTAATTTGCATAAAGACCACATTGAATAATAATGGCAAGCTTTCACAATAGAGCAACCAACTGCCCTTCTGGAGAATTTGCCCTGGTCCATATAAACCCAGCCGACCTGCTGGTCTCTAGTTATCCCACCTGATTCTTTCTAAATATTTGCTTTTTCCCCACTCCCTTAAAATCATCAGATTGGAGACTCAGTTGATTCTTTTAATATTCCTGGGTACCAGCTCTCCAGACCTACTGAGATTTAAATATTCAAGTTGTCAGCTGCTTTTAACCTGCTTGTTTATTTTGAGAGACATGGGGGTTCACCATAGAATCATAGAATAGTTTGGATTGGAAGGGACATTTAAAGGTCACCTAGTCCAACCACCCCTGCAATAAGCAGGGACATCTTCAACTAGATCAGGTTGCTCAGCCCTGTCTAACATGACCTTGAACGTTTCCAGGGATGGTGCATTGACCACCTCTCTGGGCAACCTGTTCCACTGTTTCACCGCCCTTATTGTAAAAAAATTCTTCCTTATATCTAGCATAAATCTTCCCTCTTCTAGTTTAAAGCCATTACCCCTTGTCCCATTGCTATAAGCCCTGTTAAAATGTTTGTCGCCATCTTTCCTGTAGACCCCTTTAAGTACTGAAAGGCTCTTATAAGGTCTCCCTGGAGCCTTCCCTTCTTCTAGTTGAACAACCCCAACTCTCTCAGTCTGTCCTCATAGCAGAGGCGTTCCAGCCCTCTGATTATTTTTGTGGCCCTCCTCTGGACCCACTCCAATGGTCCACGTCTCTTCTGTACTGAGGGCTCCAGAGCTGGATGCAGTACTACCGGTGGGGTCTCACCAGAGCGGAGTAGAGGGGCAGAATTCCCCTCCCTTGACCTGCTATCCTTGACCTTGACCATCCCACTCTATCACCTCTCTCCATGTGCCTGTTGATTCCCGAAGGGCAGAACAGACACATGAAGCTGCTTTCTTCAGACAGAAGTCACAAACAACCTTCAGGCTGTCCTGTGAGCCCTCTGAAATGTCACATCCCCAGGGTAAAAACCACAACCCACTTTGAAGATCAGGTGGCATCACCCTCTGGATGTGGCCAAAGATGCTCCTGTGATAAATGGATGATGCTCACGAACTGGACAGGCAGCAGGTGTGCCCACCACATGGTCCAGCCCTACCCAGCCCACCAACCTCTCCAGCACTTTGGCAAGTTCCCCCCAGGTACTTGTGGGGCCTGCAGGCAGATCCACAGCAGGAGCTGGAAGACCAGTGTTGTGTGCCTGGTCTCAAAGGCTGTGAGTACAGTTGGGGTGGGGTGACTGCACTCTCTTCAGCTCTTCCAGACTACGCATCCTGCACGTGGTAGTGCCCAGCATCAGATAGGACAACAGTACTCAACCAAGGGCAATCATACACAGAGGAATTTTTCTTATCTGGGGGCTGAACATCATTCATCAGCAGCTCAGATCTCCCTGAGCAGGCGGCTTCTTACAGGCAGGGCTAGCAGGAGCCAGAGCTTAGTGCTCAAGTCAGTCTGTACCACAAACTCACGTGGAAACTCAGCTGACCCCTTCTCCACCCCTGTAAACCTCAGCTGATCACCCAAGGCAGCGGATAAAAGTCCCCAGGCTGGGCTCTCTCCACTGCATGACCTGGGTGTACTCCCAGGAACAAGGAAAAGCAGGTAGAAACTGAGAAAGCTCCTTTGTAGGAGCCTCTGAGGAGCTCTGCCTTTCTCTGGTGGGGCAAACACAGAAGGTGGCCTTTTAACCACCTTGACTGCACAGCTTGCAACCACCTCCGTCACATGGCAGTGAGCCCTGCCTGCCTCCCTCGCACATGGCTGCCATCCAGGACCTGGGCTCCAACACTGCAACCAGCCAAATCCTGACATGCCTGAGACAGAGAGAGACATGCAAGGAAGATGTCTGGCACTGAGGTCCAAAACCATTTATTGAAACGAAAAGAACAGAAAATTCATATGAAACCAAAGCTGGACACGCAGGAGGAGGGATGATGCTTTGTCAGGTTTTTTAAAGGGTCACTGTATTTCTGATCTTTTGAACAGCCTCTTTGTCCCATCCCATAGGATGCTACTTTGGGAAGCTAAGAGGGTTTTTTTTCTTTCCACTGGAGTGGCGTAAAAATAAATCTCTCAACTCATATTATATACATACAGGCTGTATTTATTTTTTGGGGCGGGGG
>NW_009646657.1:32290-40483 GCF_000708025.1 Charadrius vociferus
GGGGGGGGGGAATCTATAAGTACTTAATTTTAAGTATCATATTGATAATTTTCTTTATCTTAGTGAGCTGGGGTTTTTTTGTACAGTTAATCTGAAATTATCTCCTTAGGTTAGGCAGCTCCACTACTTATCTGCAATCTTTTTAAGCACAGATACAAGGTATGGCTTACATGCCAGCTTGCTCCTGCTGTTTGAGAATGATCCCTGCTGCCTGTCCAGGTTCAGACCCCATCACCCAGGAGAAAAACTGCTTAATCAGCCAACCTGGGCACATCATATACAGTACAGCAAACCCCAGGGTGTTCACTACAGGAGGTCTAATCTGGATCCTAACAAACAGGAACACCTGGGATTCAAGGAAACCTGCCAGTGGTGAAGGACCAGTGCAACACAAGAACGAAAGTCAGGTTCAGTTTCTTTGTAAACCAGGCAACATCTGTACAATGTGGCCACAGCCACAAATTTCCTGCCATCTCAGCCCGGCATCTAATACCAGAGTTAAAGATCTTTCCTGTCTTTCCCCCCCACACACACACCCCCAGACACACGAGTCTTGCATCTGTGTTGGATCACGCAAAGCTTTGGTGAAGCTGGAGGACATTAGCCATCAGAAACCCGCCTGTCCTTTGGGGTGAGGGCTGCCTTGCACAGACATTGTGGGGACTACCGAACCATGGGAGCCAAGTGACAGCCATGGAAGCAGCCTGGGTTTCCAAAAAGAACACACTCCGTTAACGGCAGAACTGCAAAGACTGGTGTGATGGAGAGCTTGCTCCCCGTATTCTTGGCAAAGTAGGGTATTTGCCACATGAATGCCACACCTTCAACTCAGCAGCCTGGCTGGTGATAGACAGAAATCCTCTCTTCTCTTTCCAGAGCAAGTTAGTCTCTGAATGCCAGCACCAACCATAAAAGGCCCAAACAAGCTGACACTCCGTAAGACAGGCAGGCAGGGCAGGCACTTGCCCCGCCAGGGAAACAAGAGCAAGGAGGTCAGGGTGTGGGATAAGAGTATATTTGTCACTTTCCATCTCTTAAGTCTGAGACCCTCCAACTGACTGAGACCCACACAACTCTTGGACACCACAAGATAAAGATGAGGCTGCACACACCAGCTGACCTGCATTGCAGCTCATCTCACTCCTGTTCCCTGGGGGAACCTGCCCTCCAGCCCCACTGAGAGCCACCATGCTCCCCAGGCCAGGGACACCTCCACAGGACTGGTGAATAGAGCCTTGGTAGGGGCAGGATGGTGGGAAATTGATAAAAAAATAAGATTAAAAAAAAGCAAAAAACCCCATCTGAGCCAAAGCAACTGATATCAAGAGCAATGGCAGGACACACAAGGCAGGGGAAAGGTTTGTTATCTGCAACTTGAAGGCAGCTCCTTCCCCATGGAATAGTCCTGCTTTGTCGAGTTCAGTCTTTCTCTCCTAGAGACAGAAGTTGCTGCTGGAGGCATGAGGGTAATCTGTCAGTGCTTCTGCCTGAGGGTACAGCTGGCAGGGGAGAGCCGGGCTCCCCCCAAGTACCAGGCGGTTTCCAGGGAGTCCCATGGGAGTGCTGGGCAAAACACAGCTGCTTTCAGGCTAGAAGAGAGAGAAAACAGAGCATTGAGGTATTTTGCAGTGTTTTACGGGTACTGATGGGGCTGGTGCCCAGAAAAGGCTGGCAGGTCTGCTCCTGCCCTACCACTGCTGGTGGTACAGGGGTTTAGCAGTGAACCCATACACATCCCCACACCTTACCCCTGGTTCTCTCTCACGAATGCTGACATATCGCTTCATTGACAAGACTCTGAAAGCACAGAGAGAGCAAGTGCATCCAACCTCCTCAGCTGGCACTGATTTTCACCTACTGACCTGCTAATTGACCATTGCAGATCCTGACACAGGTATCGGCCCTGCAGCTCACTCATGAAACCTATCTGTAAATCATGGATGCCTGGACTGCATCTGGAGGAAGCACTTTGGTCCTGCACCCTTGCTGCACTCCTCCTGGCAAGCCAAAAACACGCCAGCCACCAAGGTGGTGGCCACCAAGTTCTAGAGATGTGTTGGGGCTGTTCTTCACTGGTCCAATGAGCTCTCAAACCCCTAGGCAGGACCAGAGTCAAGGTCTTCAACAGACCTAGAAGGTACCTGGTATATTGAGTTGGAGGAGATGGAGAATGGGAGGACCTGAGGTGCATATTAAGCATTCTTCAAGAAGCAGCAGAAAATGCTTTGACATCTGTTGGCCCCCAAGTTAACACAGAAACCCCTGTGAAATAGCAGGGCAGCCTTCCAGTAGCAGAAGATGTGTAGCAGCAAGGAACAAGCTACCCAGGGGACAGTACTCACCAGGGCAGAGCTGGGTAAGCAGGGAGGCAGGACAGATCACTTACGACATCGCACCCTGCCTGGTGGTGCCACAGGCTAGGGAACCATCACTGCAGAGATTGGCTCCCCCAGGACCTAGACCAGCTCTCCACACTGGAGCCCAGAAAGCTCATGGCCCTTACAGACATGCATGGTATCTGCATGTGGGGAAAGGGCCAGGCTGCTTTCACTCCCTATGCACTCCCTAAGCAGCCCCAGTTTTGGCTGTTGGCCCCAGTCCCCAATCCCAGGGGAGTCACTTGCGAGGACAGCCCTGAAGAGCACTGTGACATGCAGATCTGATGTCAGAGACCTTGCCCTGCAGCACTGGATGGCTAGCAGCAGCTGGATGGGCTCTCAACAGGGCTGGTGCACAGGCCAGGGAGTGTTTCCACAAGGGAAAGACATTACGGTACAGAAGATCTTCATCTCACACGTGCTTTGTACTACCCGTCAAAGCTTACCAGTGTGTGGCTGGAATTACTCTCTGTACAGAAATGGCAATTTAACAAACCATACGGAAATCCGACTCAGAGACAGCCGCCTTCTAAAGGGAAGAACCCACACTCTGGTCTTTCGCTCTTCAACTCTTGGTGCAAAGAAAAACCCCTGAAGTCTTCCTTTTTGGCTGTGCGCCAGCTAGAGAAAGGCAATTCCTGCCTACTGACCAGACAGTGCGTGCCTCCCTGTGCTGAGATCCCCAGGAAATACCAGCACAGAAGAATATTGAGCGTGAGACTAGAAAAAAGCCCTTACCCTGTGCCTGCTCTCCTGGCTCAGCACAGTCGCATACGACCCATAGGAGTTCACAGGAGTCTCCAACAGACTGCCGATGTTCCCAAAGCACCCTGCAGCTGAGCTTGGAAAAGCGTGCTGGGGCACAGAGGGAACAGGGCTCAGCTTCTTCTCAGGATTAAACTGGTATGAGGAGGATGGGAAAAAATTGGAATATGGAGCCATCTCTTCCTGGCGCCCCCTGCTGCCCGCAGTTTCCATGCTGCATAATCTGTTCAGGTTAAAGTGTACAGTCGGCATGCTGGGCCTGGGACCCAAGCTGCCCTGGTGCTGGGAGTTTAAGTCTTGGTTGGTGCCATAAAAGCCGGGCTGAGCTGGGGACCCCAGGAGTGGGGAAACATAGTCCTGCCATGGGCTGGGGCTGCTGCTAGGAAGGAGATGTGGAGTAGAGTCAGGGATGTGGCCACGCAACTTATTCATCAGCAAGTGATGGTGTTTCAGCTGGCTAGGTGGTCCCATGTGGCCCTGGCTGGGCAGGGAGAAGGACTCGTGAGCATCCTCTTGGGTGGGATGCATCGCCAGGAAGTCATCCTCCAGCTGCTGAGCCCTGGGTGGCTCCTGTGGGCAAGTGGCTCCTGTGGGTGACCCAGGAACCTTGTCCCACAGGGCATCCTGCACCGGCTGGAGGAACTGGAGCAGACCCTCCTCCCCATCTGGCCTCCACTGCAAGCCATTAGATGGCTCTTTCTCCTCCTTGGCTGGCTCCAGCAGCAGTGGGGGCGGCTGCCCCGGTACAACATGGAGGGGCTGTTCCCACAACAGACCAGGGAGCTGGCCTGGGGCAATGCTGGGCTGCACCACCTGCTGGGGCAGGTTCTGCGAGTCCTCATCCTCCACGTGGGCCTGGTACATAGCGGTGTCCCCACATAGGCTCGGGGAAGTGCCTGGCAGGAGACAGACCTGTTGTCCTCCCTCGTGCTTGTTCACCAGAGTGGCTTGGATATAGGAGAGAATATTGTTGCTGGTGAGGCAGTCATTCAGGGGCGGGGTGCTGTCAGAGTTCATATTGACCATCACCATTTTCTCATCCAGCAGCAGCAGCTCCAGGTCTTCAGCATTCAACCCGAGGCCCTCCAGCGCACTGAAGAGCTCGTTGTTGGAACAGCTCTCGTCACTCTTAATTGAGAGTGAGTCCAGGGTGGCCAAGAGAGGGTCCTCCTGCTGCAAATCCACCAGCTTCTCTCTGAGGCTGTCCCCACTTGAGGAAACTGTAGCTGTGCCCATACTCCAGGCATCTCCTCCTGCAGCTAGCAAGGACGCATCCTTCAGGTGGTCCACAAAACTGCTGCTGAAGGAGCAGTTAGGCGAGGGAGCTGGATGGGAGACGTACACTGCCTTATCCTGTTGCATGACAGCACCCAGCAGAGAGCTGGGGTCAACGCCATCCTTCTGGGAGCGCCTTCTGTCGCTGTGGAAGGTCTTCTTGGACATGCTGGCTTTCCCTTTGCTCTGGAAAGGGTCAGGGAATCCTGGGAGAGGGTAAGCACTTTTGTATAAGAGTGCCTCTCCTGTAGCAAAGGTAAAGGGAAGATGCATGGACCGTTTCCGAAGGTGCTCGCCTCCTTCTTCATCTCTGCAGGGCAGGAAGAGGAGGCTGTGGCTTCCACGTGCACAAATACACTCCACAAAGTGCTTCTGCAGTGGATAATTGTGATTCCTGCAAGCCAAAGCCCCTTTGCTACCACCAGCATGCATGTACCGAGTAGAACCACACACGCATACATTTACATACAGATACACACACATACATATTTTTATATATACACACACCTGTGGCATAAGCAAGAGGATACTTAAAATGCCAGAGAGAAGTCACACCTTTGCCCTGCTCATCTATGCTGCAGCCACCCCTTAGGACGGGGATGTCAGGTTGCTGCCATGCAGCAGCCACATTTGAAGTCCTTGCTGTTCCAGCACCCACACACCCACACGTCCCTACGGCTGGTAGAAAGCAGCCAATGGTCTCCCCAGGGTAAGCCTGAAACAGTGTCCAGGACACTGGGGCAGGGATGTGAGCTGCAGAGCACTGCAGGGTGGCCTTGCAGAGGGGCATGTGGCTGAACAGCAGAGCACAGTATCCTATGGCTGCTCCTTTAAAAGGCAGAAGAACCAATGACAAATTAAACATCCTTCCCTGCTCAGGGTGTCCCAGAGAGCACACCATCAGAAAAAGCTGAAAAGCCAGTCTGTCTCCACCCCAGCCTGGGCTGACACAAATGGCACTTACATGAGGGGTCTCTGTGTGACAATGATGTACTCAGGCTTGCCGTTCTTGTAGACAAGCCGCGCATTGGCCTGCACCCACTTCCAGCGGTTCTCCTTCGTCAGCAGGCGGAAGACCGTCAGACCGCTCTCACCCGTCTTCATCACTGCCAGGAGGAAGCATGTGTGCCAAGGGCTGTCAGCATGTCACCAGAGGCAGGGCTGCCTCCAGTGATGCTGCTGTTTCCAGCCAGGATAAAAAAGGTGGCGTCACAGCAGTAGCATGGCTGGCACATGCAGGGGACACCATTCCAGCTAAATACCCTTCACTACTCACGACCCCAAGCTCCTTGCAGTGACAAGAACATCCCAGCAAGGCATAAAGCAAAGCATCCTATGGGGATGCCAGGCTTGAAATGGCAGCCAATGGAGCTGCCCATAGCCCAGCCCACTCATCAGCCTCAGGGGTGGGCATGAGGGACCAGAGAAGGGACTCTTACTCCTGACGTGGTTCTCCGCACAGTACAGCATGTCGGCAGCGTGGACGAACTGGTAGCCAGTGCCGCACACTCGCAGCTCTGCCTCGGTGTAGCCCAAAACAATCTTCCCCCTGCAGGAATACCGAGAATGCACCCAGCTCAGAGGCAGAGCCAGGGTGGGACATCACCCAGGCAAGGTATGGGCCAGCATGCTGGAAGCCTGCAGCATTGCCCCTCAAATCAAGTCTGCTGCTTACTTGGCATCGCATGCCAAGGGGGTGAAGTCCAGCTTGTGCTTTGTCCTGAAGATCATGTTCTTGGTTCGAATCTGCAGGATAGATGGGGGCTGCAAGGGGGTGGAGATGGCAAAGAGAGCAAGCTGGGGTGGCAGTGCAGACCCATCTTCAGACCTTTTGTTCTGCCCATGAAGGAATTTCAGCCTTCCTTGAAGGTTTAAAGCCTGGAAAGAGAAGAAAAGCTCAGCATCACGCAGAAAACCTGGTGGAGAGAGAAGAGAGGGAGGAGTGCTGCATGGAAAGCAAGCCATGTCACTGCAGAGTTCATGCAAACAATCCCTTGCAACTTGTCCCTTGTCATTCCAGTGCTACCTACTAAAATATGATGAAGGATCAAAGCGATGCAATGCTGAGCTCCCTGCAGCAGCAGCCCACTGCCTTCTCCCCCTGCAAGCCACTCACTGCTAGCCTGGGGCTCAGACACACAGCAGCTGTAGGACCGAGAACATGCTGCAGTTGCATCAGGGCATCGTACAATACACAGGCTGCTTTGCGTTTTAACTGAGCTATATCACAGCCCCAGCAGGGGTGATAGTGTTGCTTCTAAACAACAGACAACCAGTACTTTTTCATCACATTGGATTTTTCAAACTGAAGCAGAGTGAGAGATAAACAGTATTGTTACACCTGTGGTTATGAAGGTAAGAACCCCATTAACTTGCAGCAGAGAGGAGGAGGGATGAACACCATCTACTTGGTCTTAAGAAATGCTTTTAACACAAAAACCTGGCAAAAGCACTTTTGTTCAAGATTCAGCATCTCTGAAAAGAGAAGAACAAAACCCACACGGAGAGGTTGTAGGCACAGACCAAACCTATGAAAACCAGCTGTCATGGTTCCAGCCGGGATAGAGTTAACTTTCTTACTCACAGCTGGTATAGTGCTATGCTTTGGATTTAGGATGAGAATAAAGTTGATAACACACTAATGGTTTTAGTTGTTGCTAAGCAGTCAAGGCCTTTTCTGCTCCTCACATCACCCCACCAGCTAATAGGCTGGAAGTACACAAAAAGCTGCGAGGAGACACAGCTGGGACAGCTGAGCCCAGCTGACCAAAGGGATATTCCATACCATGTGACATCATACTCAGCATATAAAGCTGAGGGAAGGAGGAGAAAGGGGGGGACACTTGGTGTTAAGACGTTTGTCTTCCCAAGTAACCTTTACATGTAATGGACCTGTGCTTTCGTGGAGATGGCTCAACACCTGCCTGCCGATGGGAAGTGGTGAATTAAATTCTTGTTTTGCTTTGCTCATGTGCGGAGCTTTTGCTTTACTTAAACTGTCTTTATCTCAACCCACAAATTTTGCTTATTTTTCCTGATTCTTCTTCCCATCCCACTGGCAGAGCGGGGAGAAGTGATCAAGTGGCTGCGTGGTCCTAGTTGCCAGCTGGGGTTAAACCACAACAACAGCAGAAATACCTCCTTGTTGAGACAGGCAGGTGCTGCACATGGCAGAAAAGAGTGATGGGTCTTTCAAAGCCAACTTTTATGTTCCAGCAGTGGCACGGACCCCTCGGGGTGAGCCTGCACCCCTCCTGCTGTGGAGGTCGCAGCGTGGGTCTGTACTCACCAGGAAGCCGGAGGAATTATCCAGGAGGCAGCGAAAGCGGCATACGAAGCTCCTTTCCAGAAAGGAGGAGTTTTCTGGGGGCAGCTGATCCGGCTTGTAGGAGACAGCAGAAGAGCTGAGACTCTTCCTGCCTGTAGGAGAGAAGGACTAGGAGAGGAGCAAGTAAGGATGCCCAGAGAGGGTTCAAGGTCCTGAGAAAGGGCTAGAGGTCCCCAGGATCACAGACTGTGGCAGTTTTCAGAGCACAGCAACAGAAACTCGGGGAAAGCCACAATGTTTGGATAAAGCTATAGCTTGAGCAACAACGACACAAGCCACATGCAAGCAATGGCAGGGGGCTAGGCTCCCCAGCATATGTTGGGAGCTACACATCTCACGTCAACCAGGATACCTGGCTCCCAGCTTGTGTTTACCTTCTGCAGAAGGCTCACCTTCAGGAGTGTGGGGTGGGTTGAGGGCCCAGTGGAGGTTGCGCCTGAATTCCTG
>NW_009646657.1:40612-48026 GCF_000708025.1 Charadrius vociferus
GCTGATCTTCAGTGTGGATCAGCTCAAAGATGCTCTGGTGCATGACATCTGTCTAGAAGAAAAAAGCAACATGTGAGCTCTGTGGCCTGCCCCCAAGGCACCAGTTTTCACATCCCACCCAGAAACAACCTGTCACAGCCCCAGTTGGCCATATGT
Source organism: Charadrius vociferus (assembly GCF_000708025.1). Taxonomy (NCBI): domain Eukaryota; kingdom Metazoa; phylum Chordata; class Aves; order Charadriiformes; family Charadriidae; genus Charadrius; species Charadrius vociferus. The sequence continues at coordinate 40,769 of NW_009646657.1, forward strand.
CACCCAATTTCCCCGGTGCTCAACTAGGTCCCTGGCTGAAGTTTGACACCTTCCATCAGAGCTGATGCTGGTGGGAACAGAGAGCACATCTGGCTCTCAGGACCCTTTGCCCATGTTGGGCCAGATCTCCCCACTGCCCCATCTTAAAGAGCCCCTAGCATCAGCAATACCGCTCCCCTGACAAGCTTGTCCCCATAACAGTGTCCTTCAAAATCCTAGTGCTGACTTACAGGATGAGATGAAAACATGGGTTTTGGCACAAAACTGCAGCAAAGCCACTCCAGCCCTACACTGTTACTGAGAAAACAAGGCACATGCTCTGGGACTTGCTCCCTCTTCCCAGGTGGACAGTCCTCATCTACCCCAGATGGTGGGGAAAGCCAGCTGTGTGGGAGCAACACCAAACACAGTAACTAAAGGACTGTAGGTAAGTCCCACTTCCCTGTAAATCTGACCTAGTGCCTTCCAGGTTACCTGGGTGCTCAAATAACCACAAAGCATTGGAGCCTTATGGAATTTGCGAGGGGTCACCTGGAGGAGTAGGTGGCCAGAGGCACACTGGGCAGAGAACCACAGACTTCTGACCATGGGATTACACAATGAGGCCATGAACCTCATAGCCTGTCAACATAGCTGATGGAAAGCATCTGTGGGCTAGCAAAGTTGCTTTGACACCTCCCCACAACCATATCTGGCAACATGGGGTCCAAATTCACAAGACCAAGAAGAAACCCTGTGCAGTCCCCCGAGACCTTGTGATCCCTTGCAGAGCTTCCTCCTTGCAGGGAACTTGCGGCTATTCACCACCACCAAGCTAAAATCCACTCTGCAAACCCACCACAATGAGTCAGAGGAGTCCCACCAACCTGATGAAATCCCAGATAGTCTTGAATCGTATGCGAGGAGTAAAATATCAGTCCTTCCGATGTCACTACCAGCACAAAGCCGTTGAGTGCCTAGGGGAGAGAGGAGATCGGCATGTACATGCCACTCTCACATTACCCTTTTCTAGCTGGATGGCAAGTTTCATTGTGCTCAGACACTGGTCACCCAAGTCCTGGCTGGACACAGCTAGCAGGCAGCTGAGCCACTGTCCCACCAAGAGAAAGGTATAGGAGTGGAGACAAAGCGCAGGGAAACCTGTAAGGAAAGGAAGCTCTTCCCAATGGCATCTCGCTGTTGCAACACTGGGTACGGCCCTGGCTCTCACCAAATCTACCAATGCACTGTTCAGGCAGCTTCTTGGTTTCATGTTCTTCCTGCAGGATGGGGACAGCAGCAGAGACCTCCATTCTGGCAATTGCCTCTATGCATGTACCTTGCCACAGTGTCAAAGCACATGCAGCCAAAACACAGGTTTTCACAGACCTAATGAGTCTGCTCTACCTAGCAGAGGTCAAGGCCTGCAGCTTATTCTCAGATTATCCTCCACTCTGCCTCACTTGGGCAAACTCCATTGAAGTGTGGATGGAGAAAAATTGGGTCAATGCTGGCAGAGCTGTGCTTACCAAGAAAAAAGACAGTACCTTATGTTGGGTTTCTCTGAGGTAAGATAGCTCCTCCGTACAGCAGCCCAGGTGCACCCTAATCCAAACCGATGGAAAACTTTGCTTCCATCCCAAGAACAGTTGTTCAGACTCAGATTTGGACATTTATACCCATCCTACACAAAGACCAAATAAAAATCTCAGAACGGCTTGCAGAACGAAACTGGACACCATCAGGGAGTGGTCCATTCTGGTATTCTGGCAGAAACAAGCCTTTCTGACAACCTTGAATCAAAACAGCATTTCATTTTGGCTGCATTTAATGTTGACCTGTGTCTATCTGGGTGGCTCCGCTTGTGCGGTTCCCATCCTCTCTGCAGCCCAGGAGAGTCCTGGCAGCTGTGTGTGGCCTGGGACAATGTGGGGCTGGAAAAGCTGGGGAACATTCAGTGGGGAGCAAACTCACCGCAGATCACTGAGTGCTGCCAATGCTCTCTGGGCTTTCCCTGGTGCTGCTTGGCCCATGTACATGGGGATACTCTTGCAGGTTTGGGAGAAACCTGGCCAGCTCCTGGCCTTGTTCATGTCCCACCTGTCCTCCCCAGGTGCCAGAGGAGAGGCCCGAAGAAAGACTGTGGCATGCCACAAGGGCTGCCCGTGGGCAAGGAACAAGGGACCAGCCTAGAGCTGTTGTCTCGACTGTCTGCTCTGTCATCCCACCATTGCTTGCCCTGAGGTCAAGGTGGCCAACCCAATGCCGCAAAGAGCCTTAACCAGTGAAAATGGAAAAAGTGAAAGCAAAGCATAAGAGTTTGCTTTTTGAAACCATAGCAAAAAAGTCTGATTTCTGAAAAGCCATTTTCTTCCAAAGCAGGAGGGAGGACAGGCTGAGTCTGGTCCCTGGATTTGGGGGAAAACCACAGAATTACTGGTTGACCTCAGAGTACCTTTTACTTTCAGCAAACAAATGATTCACCCCAAACACACACCCAGTGATAACCTGCTGCAAGACACTCATCCAGCCTGCACAGTACCATCCTTCTAAAGCACCACATGGCAGAAAAAGGACCAAGCATCGGTGCCTGCAGGGTAAAGGGGTGTCTGCAGCCACCGATGCCTGGGATGCACACGTTACCCACAAGACACTCCCAGCCACACTCCTCTTCCTCTAGAGATCGCTCTCCGCATGGTGTACAGGTTTACACAATGCAAACTCTCTATCCTGGAGCACATGCTCGTTTGTGCACACCCTCCACCCAAACAGGCTGAACGCCATGCCCTTTTCACAAAATAAACACTCAAGCTGTTTTGCCCATGCAAGCTCAAAGTACGAAGTCCTCCTCACAGAAAATAGCAAATACAGCCATCAATCTGAAGTTTCCAATGTATTTTTAATGCTACACAACTTACATATTTTACAGTTCACTGGCCCTTCCATCCTCTCCTCAAGCTCCAGGACTGCAAAGTCAACATCCAAGGGAGCATTGTTTTGCCAGCTAGGAATGGGCTGAGTTGATTGGAGCCTCCATCTTCCTCAAAGGGGCTTATTCCTAAGAGCTTAACAAATTTAGGAGGTGGTTGGTGTTTTCTCTGAGCCAGCAGCATGAGGGCTAGCAGGACAGGACATGGGAGAAAGGACCAGGGTGCTAGCTGACAGTGTCCTTTGCATCTAGAGATCCATGAAGATCAGAAGATGCAGAGGAGCTTCCTTACCAGTTTGTGAGTGCAGCTGCTGTCCCTCTGCTCTCTGGCATCAGGCAGGAGCTGATGCGTGTGAAAGCATTGCTAATGCAGGCACTGGTAGGATCCAGGGGAGCACCCTTAAGTGCTCCTAAGTGCTGCAGGCACTGCACCAACTTTTGCCAACCACAGCGGGCAAGCCCTGGTGGCACAGAGCCCTGTGCTTTGCAGACCATGTCATCACCTGGGAGCAGGAACACAGGAGTCTCCCCCTGACCCCAAATAGTAAACATCGTGTGAATCAGTTTCCCCAGATCTGAATAGATCCCTATAGACTTCCAGTAACCACCTTCAAGCCCACTGTGCTGCCTAAGAGCAAAGGCCATGAAAACCCAATAAAATAACTGGTTTCACTCTCCAGAAGCTGAACAGTTTTCAGAGCTATGACAACATCATCTGGCCATCCCTCCCTAAGGGCAACAGGTCCCTGTAGGGACACTCCTGACAGCTTGAAGCAGGAGCCCTCTAGAAGACAGGGGTCCTCCTGCAGTGTGGACCCCAGGAGCCCTATAGCTGTCCAAGACCAAAACCATCCTGTACCACTAACCTGGCTGCAGGCTGGGAAGACACAGTAGCCAGCCCTGGCCTGCTTCCCCCACTTTGTAATGTATAGACATCAGGATTAATTAGGGTTTAGCATGCAATCTCAGCCAAGTCCAGCTATTGTTGCTGCCAACTCCTGTTTCATTGTCCAGGTCGGTGTTTCTCCCCCCTCTCCTTCCCTTTATTCTGGGCACAAATGCCCTCTCTATTTACTGGGGTTGATCTCAGTGTGTGGGAATCTGCCACAGAGGTTAATTAGTACTGCCAAATGCATTGTAACCCTTTGAGCAGCTTCAGAAGCATTGCTTCGCCATAGCAGCAGCAGGCAACATCTTATAGTGCTTTGTGCTTCCCCAACTGCACCGACCAGCACGCTGATTTAATACCTTACAGCCAGCGACATGTACCTGCATCATGGTGTACCTGGGCAGAGGTGGTCCACCCAGTTCTCAGCCTTGCTAAGGCTTGGCCCCTTTAGAGGGATTTTCAAGCTTAAACCCAGTTTAAGATACCTTCCTCTGCCGAGATCGCCGCTGGAGAGAGTCTTGGTGGAAAAGAACAGGCCAAAAAAGTAAGGCTGGAAAATTAAAAGAGGGGAAGGGAAGAATCAGGGTGGACCAAGAGACGAGACAAAGGAAATTTGAACATTGAAGTTGACAGACCAGGTGGAAGTAGTTTTTAAACACATAGGAGCATTTCCTCATGGCACGGAGGCAGGTTCTGAGCCTCTACTGTGCCCAGGATCATACAGACAGGCCCCTGGAAGAGCCAAACAAACTCAGAGCTTTTAACACCCAGCTTGGTACCTCTGTAAGGATGGCATCAAATTGATGAGCAGGACATCAATCTCTGGCAAGCCCTGCTGAGCACGGTTTTGTTATATCCACAGCAGAAGTCCCTCAGTTTTTTGGTTATTAACCACCTTGGCTTTAGTCTTTGTCTCACTAGACACTGAGATCCTGGCTCCCCAGCACTCAAGCAGAACACTAATTATACCTACTGCTAAGAGTTGAGTGAGCTTTTGAAAAGGAGCTGGGGCTGACCAGTGTACTTGCCCCACACTGGATGACAGCTTCCCCCAGGCAGGGGACAGTGCTGCAGCCCATGCTCGGGTGCCAGCTGGGGAAGGAAGGGGAGACCCATGTCCTCATAGGACCTTGTGCTGCTGGAGCCTAACCTCTTCCTATTCACCATGTGCAGTTTGGAGACAGGAGGTCATCTCCCAGCATCTCTGAATAAACCATGGAAGCAGCAGGCTCAGCCCAGCCATGCTGCAGCGTCACCAGCGTTGCCTCCAGCATCACCAAAGGAGCAACTATACACCCCCTGCAGAGCTCCCAGGATACATTCACGTACCCTGTGTATATGGGCTGAGCATATGACCCATCTGCACCTATGTACTTGGTGTCATATATCACTGGATACCAAGGAAGACTTGGTAACCAAGGAAGAAACCAAGGAAGACTTGCCTGGAAACCAAGGAAGACTTCCATGACATTTTCTTTTCTGTTTTCACCAGTTTTTGGACAACATCCCCAAGTGAGGACCAGTGTGCCCATGTTGAAAACCACACTCAAAACGTCTTGCTCTGCTTGGTGCCTATGTCACTCCTATGGCCCATTTTACACACAAGGGCAGAGAAGCAGAAGAGCTGAATTTCCGAGGTCAGAAGTTTAGCACTGCTTCCACCAATATGGAGCAGGTTCTGACACCCAAATGATTTACAGGTGGCAATTTTCTCCAGGAAGTACGGGAAAAGGAGAGGAGAAGCAACACAGTTTCTGCCCCAGAGACCTGAAGAGGTCTTAAACTTCTGCTCAGTCAGAAGCACTATGAGCAACACTACACAAAAATCACTGCTTCACCAAATCAGCCTGCAATCAATAACACAACAGCTTGCTCTTTGTGTAAAATTCAAAGGAGCTGGAAAGGGGACAAGAGGAAAATCCCTCAAAGGCATCTGCCAGAGAGGTAGCCAGCGAGGAGCACTAACCTGTAGGAGCAGATCGCCCTCCGGTACCACTGCCGAGCCCAGAGCTGGTCCTTTTCCGCAGTCTCCATCCCTCTCCACCTCTTTGGGACCATGATTCTTTAGAGCAACTGCACGAAGCAAAGGGAAGGGACTTCAGTGCTGCAGTAACACACACAAGTCACCACCACAAATGTCCGAAATGTGGGCCTGGCTGCAAAGCTGGACAATGCACTGCCAGGGGAAGCTGTGATGTACAGCCAGCCCTTTGCTTCACCCATCAAAAAAGTTGATTTTAACAGGATATTTTTCACCCACCCAATACCCTCAACTACTTTCCCCCTCACCCCCCTTTTTTCTTCTCCCAGATCTTTAACAATTAATATCCTCAACTCCCCCAAACCCCCCCACCTCCCAACCCTTAACAGCCTACAAGTAAAGGCAGTTAAAGCCAGGGATCAGACAGGCATCAGTAGAATAACCACAAGGTCCTGCATTTATCAGCAAGTACTTGCAACCAGCAGCACAAAGGGACATGTTTAGTGAGCTCACCAGCTGGAAATCTCTCTTATCATTTAGCAATAGCAACCACGCAGGTCTCCAGTCCCGATGTGGACACAGGGTCAATGCCTCACACCCATCCTTGCAAACAGAAAGAGCCAGCCCTTGGTCCCACACCATGCACAGCCCGCTGACTCTAGGGGCATGGCAGCAGCTCTGTTCTTCCTGGAGGAGTCACTGCACCCAGCATTTCTTTGCAATGCTGAACAGATCAGCTCATGCATGCTCTGACTCCGAGAAGGACAGCTGATCAACAGCAGTAAAAGCCTGCCCTATTCAAAAGGCATTGCAGCAAACCCCACTCTCTTCCAGGAAAAGGAACATGCCATTTTGAAGCGTACAGTCTGGATAGTCCAGTCGATGATATCTCATTACAGTTCAGCAACATCGCAGGTTTATTCAATCAAATTAAGGCAAGCCACAGCTCACAGTGGGAGAAAAACAACATGGAAAAACACACACGGATAGAATTGTAGACACTTGAGATTGCAGGCACCTAATAGTGATCAATACACAATAAATACGGATGAGGAAATCCATCACTCAGTTTAACAAAAAGATTTGCCTGTACATTTTGTACTGTGCTCCCCAAGAGAACAAATCCCGGGGATATTTTAGGGTGAATAAAGTGTAAGATGACAAGGCAGGCCTATCCAGGAGACAAGGGAGAATATAACAAAGCCATGAAGCTTCTTGCAAGCACCTCAAGGACAGAAGGTGGCATTTGGCTGCCAATAAACCAGCTGGTCCCACCAATACTTGGGAGGAAAGGTGTGAGGCACCAGCAGCAGCTACCACTGCAGCCTGCCCTTGCTCCTGCTCAGAGAGCGCTAAAGCTCTTTTGCAATTGCTTTTCCCAGCTCCTGTGGTACATGTACCAAATAGCTGCCATGCTCGGATGCGATGGGAGCATCAAGTGATGCTGGAAGTAGTTTAACACCCCATATAGCTGTCAGCA
>NW_009646657.1:48064-59078 GCF_000708025.1 Charadrius vociferus
AAAAGTTGTCAGCAGGACCAAAACCACAACCTGAGACAGAGCAGCTGCACAAGGCACCAGCCACCAGTGCATAAACAAAACCAGGCTCTGTAACGCTTGGCTCGCCTTGTGCTTTGCCAAAGCAGATGCTGAAACTCAGCTCCTCCATCCCCATGGAGCAGATCCTGAAGGACCTCAACACCTGTCTGCAGCTTCCCAGACACTGTGAAAGGTAGATGCTCCAGGCAGATCTCTGAGTCTTCCAGGACCACAAGGTCTGAAGTTGAACCCAGCAGTGCCTGCGTTCACAGGGCAGCCATGAGCAGAGAGGCTGGTTCGGTCTCCCAAGTGGAGTTCCCCCATCTGTCAGCATCTCTCTGTTATTCCATAGGCAAGCATGCAGCAAAGGCACGCTGTCCCCTGAAGACCTGCTCTCTTCCACTGCCAGGGCTCACCTTCCATCCCAAAGTCCTCTGCATCCTCCGTGGGCATTTGCCAAGCATTGGCTCATAGGTAGGTGGGAGCAAGGAAGGATGGTCTGTGAGGTCTACAGAGCCTCACTGGTGTGCATGTGAGACTTTGGGGACAAAATGCACTTCCACCAGACACAAGACCATCCCAAAGATCGACTCTGCTCCATAACCAAATGCAAAGCTTGTCCCAGTTCTAATATTGCTTTTAATGAAAAGACAAAAAAACTGATATGGCAGCAAAACCTCTGCTTCTGGGAGGTCTGGGAAATTCCCCTCAGGCTCAGCCCACACAGATTATTTCAGGAGCTATTTGAATACCAAGGGGCCGACAGCCCAGGATTAAGTTTACAGCACGTGTTTATACAACAGTGGGTCAGTCCTGAGTGTGCTGGGGCGAACATGCACATGCTGCCATGTCCCAACTGCTCCCCTACCCTGAACACCATCCTGCTGCAAGTGCTGCCGCCCAGGGACCACACGGGGTCCCCTGCCTGGGTTGGAGCCTGACAAGCCTGCACAAAGTCCCAGGCACAGGCAGGCCATTGGGCAGAGCAGCATGCAAGCACGGCAGCCACATTGCCCAGGCAGGGTCCTGTGGTGTGGATGGAGCAGGTTTCTGGCAGCACCCTTCCAGCAACTCACTTTTCTGATCCCTGGGAGCAAAACATAGGAGCTACGAATTATTAAAGGTCTTCAGTCCTCCTCTGCTAGCTCCCAGACTGCTGTACTAGAGGTGCAAGATAAAAATACATCTTCATGATAGAAGAGCAGCTAAAGGGTGCTGTCCTCTACTCAGAGGTCTGGTTTAATGGTTTGATATTTCCCCACAAAAAGGAAAATTGATCACAACTGCTGCCTAATAATAGACTTTGCTATCAGTGTCTAGGCTGCACCTAAGCTGTGGGGCCAGAGGAAACAAGTTAAAAATCAGAGAATGGCCCACTGTCCTCCATGCAGATGCCTGCCACCAAATCCAGCCTGATCCTGCACACAGGATCAACCCACCGGGGCCAAGAGGCTGCTCTCGTATAAACCATAATCCCTGTGGGGGTCTTCCCCATGACCTTCACCAGTTTTCTATCCAAGCCACCCAAGGAACCCCAAAGATGACCCGCTCTTGGCTGCAGACATCTCAGGCTGGCCTCCCGCCTGGTGTCCCCCAGCTTTGTCTCTCCATAAATAGTCCTGTGCAGCCCCTCGGGTCAGCAATTCAGCAGAACTGCCACAGCGCATCAGCCTGACAGAGCGGAGATGAGTCAGAGAGCTGCTGCAGCATCCTCCCTGCCGTGCGGCATCCTCCCCTCCTGCCTGGCTACCCTGGGGAAGGGCAAGGCAGGAACTGGGCAAGCTCAGCATTGGGGAAAAGGTGACCTTCTCAACAGAGCACTTGACTTCACGTTGGGCAGGGAGACAAGGTGCAGTCTTCACCCTCATGGTGTAACTGGTGACAGGCATTTGTAGGGGGGCAGGGGGAAGAAAAAAGGACTGGCTTTCCTGGGCTCCCTCACTCCAGCCACCAGCATCGCCTTTGCCACTGGCAGCTGTGGAAGGAGGAAGGTGAGGAGAGGGAAGTTGGTCACCTGAAAGAAGCAAGGCTTGCACATTTCTCCTGCTATTTCTTCAAAGAAAAAAAAAAAAAACCTAAAAAAATTAATCAGGACCTGCAGGCTATTTTGTCACAAAAAGCCTTTTAGTAGAGTGGAAAAAAAATCTCTCCCTGCCTGGCCCCATCTTCAAGGAATGAGCTCCCTGCTTGCATCTACCTCTCCACAGGTGAAGGATGGTTTCTGTACCATGGTGCATGGTCCATGGTGCGTGGTCCTCACGCACAGGTACCCACTTTGCTCACCAGGTCTCTGCTGCCTGGTCCTTTGCTGTCAGCCCCTGGGAGCAGGAGGGGGGGCGGGCCAACAGGGGTGGGTTTCCTCCCTCCAACTCAAGGACCCCCCTCAGCGCCCAGCCTGTGAAGCTGATTCACATGATGCTGAAGGGACACCTCACCGACTACCAGGTTTGCCAGTGAACTCCTGAACCTACCAGGGCTTTGTAGACCTGAAAAAAATCTCTGCACCAACAAGTGGGTATTAACATTTTTGAGAGGATATCTCCCAGCCCCCTTCCCTCCACACAGAAAAACTTCTAAGTGGCAGCAGGGTTTCACACTAGCTGCTGACTGCAAAGGAAGAAAACGAGACAACTTGGTCCCAAGCCCACTCCAGGTCTTGATGCAGGAGAAGCAGCAGAAGGAAACCCAACTGCTTCATGGTTCTTCAAGAGCAGCGAGGGGTCATGTCTTCCCTCCGTGACATTATTTAAAGGAGGCAAGAAAACACTGAACTCAGCTGCAAGTGATGGTAGGAATATCTGCATGGCAATTATTAGTCTGAGCAGGTCTTGCAGGGAAGAGAGAGAAAAGGGATTTTGGTAATGGTGCTCCCTGCAGGCATTCTGCTGTAGGGCTCAATGCCCCAGTGCGTATCAGTCACTCTCCAGGGGAAGGGGAGATTGGTTGATTTACTTATTAATGAAATTGCCTTCTATCCACCTCTCTCTTTCTGTCATTTGTGCCAATTCTCTGAAAAGCAGGTCTTCCACTCACACAGCAGCAAAAACCTTACTATCAGAGATCTCCAGATCTTCCTTTTCCACCCACCTCTCTGGCTCCGAGATGCTCATGGGCAGAGGGACCTGCAGTTCTGCTGCTTGGTACGCACACCCTCACATTAAAGAACCACCCAAAATTGTTTTCCTGCACTCTATTACAAAGAAGAAACAAAATATTGGAAATTTAGAAAAAAAAAACTTCTTTGGGTTTCTTTTGAATAAACTGAGGTTGTTTCATTTTTAATCTAAACTTTTAATCTAGAAGAGTCATTTAAACAGAAATTCGTATCCCCCCAGTCAGAATTATATTTTCCTTTTAAAACAAATGAATAAAGGGTTTCTCCCACCATAAGAAGTTTTGCTGATGAGCATACACAGGTAGAAGGCAGCTGATGCCTGCCACCATCCACTGGCAACATAAGAGTAAGCAAGTTCCCTTCCCTTCCCTACTGCAGCAGCCTGAGGTTGCCCATATCAGACATCACCCATCTCCCTCCTCCCTTGGCTTGTCAGGGTCTCCCCCTGCTAACAAGGATTTGCATTGCCTGCCACCCTCCCCAGTGGCACTGCTGGGAAGATCCTCCAAGACCTGACACATCCACCCATGAGAGCAAGTGCCCCCACCCAAAAAAGCCACGGAAGAGCCCAGCTCCCTCCCTCTATCACAACACATCAATTCTGCAATGCTCAAGTGAAACCAGCACAAGAGCTTTTACTTCCACTGGTAGGAACCCCACAGGTGACACAGCCGCAGCTCAGCAGGAGCATACAATGCAGAGAACAATGGCATGATGCTAGGGGGACAAAATTTAGCCCAAATGCCTTCTTGATTGCCACGCTCAAACCAGTGGAAAACTAAATTGCTGTTGTGAAGGCAGGCAAAGCACTGCAATCCCCCTCTGGCTTCTCCAGTGGCACCTATGTTGTCAGTATGCCAAATCTGATCTGATGCCAAACCACATGTTTTACAGCAAGCTTACACATCTCCAACTATTTTGAGAAGCAAAGAACAGGAACATGCACTTAGTAAAGCGTATCCCATTCTGAGATTATTTTTTTTTTTTTTACTGTCCAGCATGAACATGAGCCAACACAAGATTATTCCACTTCTACATACAAGTAAGACTTAGCAAACATAGCCAGAAGCTCCTCTGATACGGAGTATTTTAAATGCATTAGAAGGCAAGAGCATCAAGGAAACTGAGAGAAGCAGGCAGAGATCTGCTGAAACCAGGCAGCAGAGCAGTCTCCTCCTTGATTTGCCGAACCATCAGTTCATTTCCCAACACTGAGCTGTACAGTGCCCATTTTCTAGCAACTGGCAAATACTACTTGAGTTTCCCTTTGCTTATTCATAATGGATGCTATGGTTTTACTTACCATTTCATAATACCCGCCACAGCTCCCTGTTGACACAAATTTCATTAAATAGATTAATTATTCATCCCTTGCCTGAACGGTGTGGATACACCACCTTCTGTGAGCACGCATGGTGAATAATGGATGTCTTGTTAAAAGATCTAATTGCACTTTTAAAAGCAAGGATGCTTTGACTACACGTAGCTTTCTGTTGCGCCACCAGAGGCACTTGAGTCTCAAAGGGAGAAGCACGTGCAGAGGTTTAAACAAGGACAAAGAGGACAAGGACCTGCCAAGGCTTTCCCTTCTTCTTCCAGCATCAATAGCAGTTTGAACCCTCCTGCTCCCACCACTCATCCCTCAGGAGCTTAAGGGGTGCGTCATCCCAGCTCAAAGCCTTAACCTGGAGTTTCTTGCCAGCTCTGCTCCTGTGCTTGCATTTGCAGGAGCCTTGAGAGACCCTGGCTGCTTGTAGGCAGCAGAGCAGGCAGCCACCGAGAGCCCACTGTAAACCACAGGGACCTCCGACAGCTTCCTACCAGCTACTCTCATGAGACCCAGAAAGAAGTATTTGGCAAAGAAAGCACGCAGCAGGAAAATTGCCTACCTAAGGGAAGTCACAAGACTTTCCCAGCTTAAATTGCTCCTCCAGGGTCAGCTCATTACCTATGCAATTAAGAGAGCAGATTGATCACAGGACTAGACTTTATTTTCTTAAACTGTCCCTTAGGCTTTATGGCTACAGCTATTTGCAGCATGTGGCCCAACAGTTCATAAGGTGGGAGAGTAGACAAAGTGAACAAATGAGCAACATTAGCCATCTAAAAACCACCACACATCTATAAATGCATGTCTCAATCTCACACCCTCACCTGAGGTTTCAGGGGCACAGTTGTATGGTCTATAACAACGTAACGATTTAAAGCACTTTTCCAGTCTGACACAACTGCCATCGCACAGCTCTAGCAATAACTGTCTGGATTTGTACCATAGTTTAAAGGGTTAGGTTCAGTTCTGAGGCTGCACACCAATCCTGCAGGTGCCATCTGAGATTTTAGGAGGACTCCAGGAAAACCCCCAAACCCTTAGCACCTGCAGGAGTGGTATTTTTTTAAATTACATGAGAGGCAAACTGCTTGGGTTTTGGATACACAACATTAACCTTCCATATAAAACATACTATGCATAGCTCAAAACCACATACAGTCCAAAATGAAGGCTACATCTACTGTCTGATCCACGATGACAGACTGTGTAGCTGATAATCCATCTCAAGCCAAAAATTTCTGACATCACAATACATGCCAGGGTATTTTCCTCCTCTCCTTACAGCCACAGATGCATCTGAGCTGCCCAGAGGCCATGTCTTAGCTGCTGGTGAGCCCAGCTCTCCGGGTAGGATGATGCACACAGGCAGAGGTGCATCTACATCCCTGAGGAGCCCCATTTCGAAGCACAGTTAGCCCATTACTGGCTTACAGCAAGGGTCAGCAGTGGTGTTCAAGCACACACCTCTTGGCACCTTGGACTGAGCTTTCTTTATCCCTCTTCCTATGGTTTATTGACCCCAGACTCTATTCAGAGCCTCACATGAAACAAAGGCTGCAGCTCAATCGCTGGATGTTGGTGCCACAGCAAGCATGGCCACCTCAAGAGTGTTTTGATTAAAGTGGAGAGAGCAAACATCTGCATTCCCAGTGGTGTACTGCCCCATGCTGCCTCCTCCCTGGCTTCAGTTTGAGGAACAGCTGGAAAAGCTGTGCTGCATCATAGGCCCTCCAAAACAGCACAAGCCATGGGCCCAACTGAGAACTGGGCAACTACTGAGTCCTGGTAAAGCCCCTGTGCACAAGGAACAGAGCCACAGAGGTACAGGTCCGTGACAGGCACGGGACCACCTGGAGACAGCACACTGGCCCCCACGGGCCAGCAAGTGCTCAGGGGGGGCTAGCTCTCACACCCAGAAGGGCCAGGCTCATTGTACGATGAGCAGCACAGCTTGGACAACCTTCCCAGCACACTGAAGGAGAAAACCACAAGAGGTACTTCTCTGAACTGAGCTCTTGATTATTTTGAGGTCTGCCAATTGACTTTCCACCAGGCATTTATGTGGACCAAGCAACACAGCCATCATCCAACAGCCACATGACAAGGCACCTTTGAGGCATCTTCCTTTTTGCTAACAAATTACCATCCAGGGCAAGATTCAGAAACAAATCTTCCCCTGGAGCATCTTCCCTGCTTCTCTCCCCCCTTCCAGAGGGCGAGGAAAGCAGAAGAAACAGAGACTCTTCCATAAGCCAGCAGCATTTCACAGGCCCCTCGCATCAAGAGGAGGAATGGGGAGGGATTAGAGGAGAGCAGCCTACCAGGCACTGCTGGGCTAAGCTGCCAGTGCTCATCCGGTATGACGTGCAGTGCAGACCCCAGCATGACAGCACTGGCCACCCGACAGCAGGATGTTGGCTCCGAGAGAGGGAGAGGAGGATGGCAGGAGCAATACTTCTTGGTGGCTTGGCTTCGCTGCACCACTCCGAGGACAGTCCTCAGCATGACAGGGGGAGACAAAAGGGGGCTCCCGGACTCTGGGAAGGTGCAGACCACTGCAGCTGGCTTTTCAGATCCGGCAGCAACAGCTCTGCAGCACGCTCCTACCTCTACCAAGCCACACATGCCGAAAGAGCCTCCTGCAGGGCAGGGAGGAAGGCTAAGACAGTGAACGAGAATTAAAAATATTTGTCTCACCAAGAGGGAATAAATAAATAAGACATTTGAAGGGACTGTTGTAAAAGATAAGAGACCTGGACAGGAAAGGAAAAGGTAGAAGCCCTTAAGTCAACTTGCATGGATGTTTGGATAGGACCTTTGATTTGGAAGCCAACTTCCGCTCCTTTTGGTCCTCCTGGTCCAGGCTAATGATGCTTTACCCAGAAGGATGAGATGTGGGATGGGCAGGGCTGGGCTCCTCACTGGAGTCCACCTCCCTGGTGGGACACCTCTCCCAACATCTTAAGTCCTCCTGTGGCCCTGCTCCCCCACTTAAGTTTACCTTTGTCATGGTAAGCAGCATTACCGAAAACAGAAAGCATTTGTATATACTTTGAGCTGCAAAGCCAGGCAACAGGGTAAAAGAAGGGCACCTGGGAATCTTGCAGAGGACAACAATGCTGCTCCATCACAAGAGAAGCCTCTTCCACCCCACCACAGATAAAATGTGGCACACTGGGGTGTGCTTGCTGGTGGCACAGCTGGCTCCCCACCATCCTCGTTGGCCCTGCACTGTGCCACGGGAAAATCTGCTGTCCTGGGGCAGGCACTCTGCAATCCCAAGGCACTTTGGTGCTTTATGTCCTGAGGGCTGAAGGGTCCTTCGGATGGTAGAAATCAGAGAGAACCTCCTGTCTGACATCAGGACACCTGGCCACTCAACTTGCAGCCCAACATTCATCTAATCAGTGTTATACAATTATTGCTGTACAAGGCAAAAAGCAGTGCCTCCTTCCACGAGACCACAGCCAAGAGCTATCACGGCCACAAGCCCTCCTTCCCCAGAAATGCTGAACACACATGGCAAACTTCTGGCACTACACTGCTTCCTGCTTTGGAAAGATTTGCCAGACTGCAGAAAAAGGAACAGAATTAGTAGACAAACACACACACACAGATGCTCTTGTCCTTTGGAAGAAGACAATCTAGCATCAGAGGCTTCACAGCAGAGACACCCAACCCAGTACTTGGCACATACTGTGAAGGAAAAGTTTGTTTAGATTAATAACCCTGCTTAACAAAGACAATATTTGATGGTCTCTAAACCACTCTAAAGATTAAAGAACAAAACACTGAATGGCCTTAAACCTTCTGATTTCTGTCACCTAATTGCAGGCCTAAAAATCACACTCCCAAACAAGCAGTAATGGAACAGGAACTGTTTGAATTTAGGCTATATAAAATATAAAAATCCTCATGCATGAAGGAAAACCATGTCTTTTTGAAAATCAAATACCTCCTGGCAATATCTCCCCAAACCAATGTTCAAAACTCCACTGTTCAGATAAAAGTTTGCAGATGCTTCTTGTATGTGGTACCTTGGCCACCTCTGACAGCTAAACAGCAGGTTTGCTTCCCCTGCACAGCCCCGTCAATCCACCCTGACCTGTGCAGATTGGCGACTGCAATGTAAACACAAGGACGTGTTTAACAAGAGCTGTGAAGCCTGCTCTGAATTTTGAAGAATTTATTATAGGGCCAGAAGATGATCAGGAGCCCAAAAGAAAATGAAAGAAGCTCCCAAAGATTTTACCAGCAACCAAGACCTAGAACCCACCTGGGTTTTAATCACTTATGCCTGTACAAATTTCCCCATACACAAGCTACACATAAATCAAGATGATGAAAAAAAACTTAAAAGGAATTAATTTTCAAATAGCCAGGAGAAGGAGGCATGCAACAAATTATTTAAGATGGGGTCTGGAGAAACAGCAGCTGGCATAAGCCTGCTGGGTGAATTGATGTCAGTGATCATTCTCACCACCTGAGACCTGCTCCAGGAGGACATGCTGCAAAGATGTTTCTCCTCATAAGGCATGGCAGCACGCTCTGGTTTCTACCCCTGATTTTCCCTGGTTTTCTTTCAGGGAGTGCTTAAGCAGGAACACACTTGAGGCCTCAGCTGCCTCTCCTAACTCTGTTCCCTGACTGACCAAGGGGAAAAAAGCCTAAACATGCGGATGACCAAAAAAGAAAAAAAATGAAAAAGGTGAGGAAGTAATAAGCAAGAGACTTTTGAACAGCAGCCTTCCAAAGCTGAACTTTCTCTCAGCTCCAGCACAGTTTGTCAGTGACCAACATCGCTCCGGTATTCACAGTGAAAGAGACTAAATTCACTTAAAATAAATGGATTTGGTACATGGGCTTGCCCAGAGCTCCTTGTAAACGGGTGGGGGTTTTTGGTGTTTTGTTTTGGGTTTTTTGTTGTTTTTTTTTTACAGCTGCAGAAAAGACTCAAGGAGGCCTGCAATCACTATTTGTATCTAAAAGGATGAGGCTTTGCTCCTTTCCTCCAACACCTGAATTACTGTGACTTGCCTTAAACCAGACAGAGGCGGGCACCATCCCATAGCTTCAGACACATTGATGCGTTCAGTGGTTGGGAAGCTGGCTCCACAAAATAAAACCAGATGGAATGACAGAAAAATAGAAAAATGAGAAAGAACCTCAGAACAGGATTTTCTAGTTTCTCACAATGCAAAACCAAAGTAACCCACCGTGCCAGGGATGCAGGAACATCAGACCCCAGGATGCACAGCCCTAGCAGAGCAGGGGCCTCATCCCCCCCGAGTCATCCTGTGCTCACTGCTCCCCAGCCAAGCTTGCACGGCACCCTGGCACAATCACCCTGGAAAGGACACCAAGCCCCAAAGCAACTCCTGGTGTGACGTTTTGCAACAAGACAAGCCATTTCAAAACCACCATTTTAAGGAATCCCTGCCACCCCTCCAATTTCATAAATTCTCTAAGCAGCAAAATTTAAATCATTAATGTTTCGGGGGAAGACCAAGGCCTGCACTGTGCCACGGACTTCTGCCCCACACAAGAATAGCTGTGCTTCAGAAACACCAGCACCACAACAGTCCTCCTCTGCTTCAGAGATTCATTGGGGATGATGGGTTTTGGGCAACACATTCAGCATTGCAAAGGCTGACACAGCGGAACTCCTTACCAGGGCAAAAACAGCGTGAAAAACACAACCAATACCATCAAAAGTTGACCTGATACTGCAAGGCAAATAACTCCTCTCCAAGACCATTCATTTTTCATTTCACTGCTTGCCAATCCCACAAGCAGTGTTTAAAAGAGAATGGGAAAGAAGGAAAAAAGGGCATTCAACATATACAATAATCTGGAATTGAAAAGAGAAATTGTGGTGTTTGAAGTCATATACAGTATTCTCAAGTCACTGCTATTTCACTGGGAAAATCCAGGGCTGCCTAAATACCCTCCTGTGGGCTCCTATTAATTAAAACAATTATAGCCCAGTGGAATGCAGACATGCCTTTAACACAGTCTGTTTTAAAAGGTTCCCAAGTAAATTGTAACCACAACCCAGGTAATTATTATTCATTGCCAGACACCGAGTATTTCTCTAGTCTATTATAGCAGGGGAAAAAAAGTCACTTGGATCCTGAAACTTTCCAACTGGGCTGCACAATACACTGCTATCCTTACAGCTGTGCCTGCCGAAGCCTCAGCCCGCGATCACACAGAAACCCTCCAGCCGAAACCTCAATTTTCTGCTTCAGCAAAACCCACAGACAAAATCAACTTCATCTGTCCAGATCCCTCTAATTCCAAACAAGTGGAAGCTCTGCTTTCGCCCAGGCGTGATGCATCCTGAAGCCTCGCAGCTTGAGATTGCAAAGCAAGAAAATCCGGTGTTAAAAAGGGGGGTGGTGGGGGTGGAAGCACTTGTAGGGGAAAAAAAAGCACCTCTAGGGGAAAAAAAAGGGGGGGATGCTCCCGCCGGCGGTGCCCCTTACCGCTGAAGAAGCTCTTGGCGCGGAGGTAGCCGGCGCTGAGGCGCAGGACCGACAGCTTGTCCA
>NW_009646657.1:59484-92219 GCF_000708025.1 Charadrius vociferus
GATGGAGGGGGGGAGATGGAGGGGGAGTGAGGGCTGAAGGGCAATTTGAGGTGAGGGGTAGATGTGGAGGTGATAACTGGTGGATTGGGGTGAGGGGGATGATGGGGAATCGGGGTGAGGGGGGATATGTAGGGATATGTGATGATGAGGGGCTGAAGGGGCATTGGGAGACAAGGGGGAGAAGTAGGGCCAATGACAGCTGGATGGTAGTGAAGGTGAGGTGGGGGAATGTGGGGACAATGATCGGTATATGGGAGGGATGTGGGGTGAGCAGAAATGTAGGGGGATTGGAAGGTGAAGGGTGGTGTAAGGGGTGATGAGAGGTGAATGGGGGATGAGGGGAGGAAACGGGGCAACAAGCCCCACTGCCCACATGGGTGAGGGGTGTGAGCACTTGTGTCACTGTGGTCATGTTGGCATGCCAGGACTGTCAGCGTGACTGTGCATATCAGTGTGTACATCGCTACTGGGTGGAGCGTGTGTGTGAGAGAGTGAGTCTGTGTCTGTGCACAAGCGTGCATGGCAGTGACACCCAGGAAGCTGTGCGTGCACGTCAGCATCAAAAGCATAACCATGCCTGTGAGCCCCACCACTGCACAGGGCAGTTAGGGAGTGAAACGGGGGGACCCTGTCACACCTCTGCTGCTGTGCATGCCCATAGTGGCTGGGGATGGTGAGAACATGTGTGTCACACACCCAGCCTGGGTTGGGCACACACAACTGCCCACTGACCTGGGGGCAGGGGGTGTGTGCATGCGCCAGCCATAGGCCCCCCAGCTCTGTCCTTTCAAAGTGCTCCACCGAGTCACATCCAGCAACAGGGCCAGGCACTGAGCAAGGTCAGAGCACAAACACATAGGGCAGCAACCTGTGTTTTCATTGCCTGTAACATCAGAGGGTGCCCACATGGCTACATTCCTCCCCAAAATTACCCTGTACCATGCAAAGCACAGCCCTTCACCATCTGTGGTCCCAGTCCCATGTCTCCCTGGAGAAAGGGGTGAGCAGGGACTGTCCTCCTTCAGCCAAAACCCAGAGAAATCAGACTCAGGGCTAAGTCGAAAGGAGACCCTTTTCAAATACTTGCTCAGTCAAGAGGGAAATGGAGACACTGTTTCAGGTCAAAACAAACCATCACCACTGTACAAAGCAAATTGCCTTTTAATATGTAACCAAATGCAGGGGGTGAGTTTCAGGACATCTTTTTCTCCTCAGCATCATCCATCTGCCAACAGCAATACAAAGAAATCACAAAGCATAAAATGAGACACTGCCACAAAAATAGACATTATATGCACATACACAATGTATAGAGATAAGACACAAGTTACAGAGCACCAGGGGTCTGTCTCAGCCCCAACCAGTGGAGCCTGGTGGGGTACCCCCTCCCCAAGACACACCTCTTGCAGGACCAGGAGCCCTTGGCACCCCCTGGCTAGGGCCATGCACTGTTTCACATCGTCTTACAGGTGCCAGGACAAGAAAGGCTGGTGAGCAGAATCCATCCTGATGCTTTTTGGGTCCCCTGATTTGTAAGGCTCCGTATCATGGCCAGTCAGCTCTTTGCCCCATCCTAGATGCTCCTCCAGGCCACTTCAGAGGGGTCCGGCCCATTTCCAGACTGCAGCCAGGAGTTCGACCCTTCCCGAGCCCCATCTTGCCCTGTGAGCAGCCCCAGGAGCACTGGCACAGCAAGGCACGATGGAAGAGACCCAGGGAGATGAGGCCATCCCACACCAGGACACTTGCAGGCTTGCTGCTGGCCTAGCCCTGCACTACTTGCCTGATTTTAATTGCTTGGTAAACAGTACATGCTTAATACTGGTGTGCGAGGCAAACATGATGCTCAGGGTGATAGTGCAAGGGGAGAAGATGTGGAGGTCCCCAACATCTCTGACCAAGATGTCTTGCCACATCTGGTCTTGAATCAAATCCTCCCCCCCGCCCCCCCCCACCATTGCTTTTTCTATCAGTTTCGCCTGATGGATCTGGGACAATTTGCCCCGTGGTGGGAAAAAAATAAATTCACTACTTCAGTTAAAAAATACAAAAGAAAGGGAAATCAACAAAGTGGTTTTGCTAGTCTCTGGGAGTTTAAAGGGCACAAAGTTAGTCCAAAGTGAAGAGGCAGATCGCAGTGCCTGCATCCCTTCCCTCTTTTTCTTACTGCTTGGGCAAAACCACACCATCCTGAGCAACTGCAGGAGTAAACACCATTGTTCTTCTGTCTGATGGCACTGCTGAGCACAGGAGAGGAAGGCAAGGAGAAGCAAGTGACAAACCCAAAGGGAGCTAGGCTGGACCACACTGTTGTAAGGGAAGGTCACAGCCTAGTACCCGCTTCTCCCAAATCCCCTGGGAAAGCTGCTGAGGAGCCCAAATTCCCAAGCTGCCTCTGCTCTCACCACCTCCCACAGAGGTGTTCAAATGCTGCTGAGCTTCTCAAAGTGCTTGGTAACATCCCCTTTTCTGAAGGAACTGGGTCACTGGGGGCTCAGGAGGAAGAAAGGAGATGGTGAACAAAGGAGGGAGTATCCTGTGATTCTGTGAGGGAGGGAGCAAGAAGCAGAGCAGAGTGCCTCAGGCAGGCTGAGATGATGCAGGGGACCAAACAGCAACGTGGCAAGGGTGGTCCACACACACTGGCAATGAGGATACCGTGCTGCATCAAGAAATATCAATTCAGTGCTGCAGTGCTTGTAAGGTCAGCAGGTATGTCTGCAAGAGGTTGCCAGGAATGCATGGACTGGCAAGCAGGGGGTCCTTTCCTTGACCCCAAGAGTCTCGCTGCTGGCAGGGCTGCATCTCCGTGAAAGACTTCTCATGGAAAAAATACAAAACACTTCATCTTCGGCTGCCTGAAAGCTCTGCTAGGGCACCTCATTTCAGGCACTGGAAGACAAAATCCTGAGCGATCAGGAAGCATGGGGGACCACTTGCAGGTGTGCCCAGCCAGAAGAGCTTGTAATCGCTGGAGGGTTTTAAATATATGGCTCCTAGTTCACAGTGAGGCTTCAAAACAGGCTGCCCACAATCAATTCTGTGCCAGCACCCCCTCTTGCTCCACCCATGCAAGCCAGTATACCCCTCAGGTCCTGCAGCCCTCACACCTCACCTTGAGCCGGACCTCGCAGGCACAGAGCTGCTGCCTGCCCACAAAAGATGCTGATGGGAAGCCAGCGCCCCACTCAGAGGAGGAGGGCGCTCCTGCAACCACCTTTGCAGGGAGAGCTGCTGAGCACTTCAAAACTGAGCCCTGTGAGGAATGTGATGCTCTAGGGTGGCTCTCACTAGGGCAAGGCAAAGTGCCCAGCTGTGGGGGAAGGGATATTTCAGAGCCGTCCCTAAGCAAGGCAGTCTCATGTCCAGAAAGGTTATTTCTGTACTGGCACTCAGGCAGCAACACATGGTCCATCTCATGGGTGCTGGATCCCAACAGGAGTCCACTGTGTTGCACCAGACCTGTCCCACCAAGTCTCCAAGGAGCTGCCCCATCCTGCAGGTGCCACGGCTGGCGCTGCATGAAGCACTTGTCCTGCTCCCCTTCCCAAGAAAAGCTCGGCTCCAGGGGGAGTATGGGGGGCTGTTTGGAGGAGCCACTATCCCCTGGAAGCTGCCTGACTCCTGAGG
This sequence comes from Charadrius vociferus, assembly GCF_000708025.1. NCBI lineage: Eukaryota > Metazoa > Chordata > Aves > Charadriiformes > Charadriidae > Charadrius > Charadrius vociferus. The sequence goes on from NW_009646657.1 coordinate 63,115, forward strand.
GTGCTGATATTCGTGCAGGGGGAGCAACCTCCTCATCATGGAGGTCCCCAGCTCCAGAGAACACAGACTTATGCAAGCCCCGTGCAGGACAAGGGCCAGGTTGGGACGGCAGGAACCATAGCCCTGCCCCTGGGGGACTCTCAGGGCTGCCAGCCAGCAGAGTTTGTGACTCCAGGTGTGTTCCTGCTGCTTCCAGCTCTTTTGGAGCTCTGGCCAGCCAAGCCTCTGATGGGCAACTTCCAGAAGTACTCTGACCCAAAGGATTGGCTGGGTTTGCCTGGACTGGGACATTGTGCCACCGAGACACCAGTGCATTTGAGTACAATGGAGGTAGGCAGCTTAAGCTCACCAGCTCACACCCAGGCTGGCACTGATCATCTGGAATAGTGTTATCTACAGGAGCAGTGGTGGTAACTTCTGTTTGAAGCAATTGTCTCAGGTTTGCCAGCTGAAGTGCTACAGAGTGCTTGTTGCTGGAGCCTGGGACATCCAGAACAGTCCCCCCCACCAGCCCAGCTGGGTTAAACAGGACCTGCTGTTCTGGTTGAACAGAGGTGACCTCAGATGTAATAGAGACTAGAGAGACCACAGCATCGTGGCCATGTGCACCAGGTGCCTGGGACTGTGGTGGAGCTTGAAGCACTGAATTTGTTGCCCCACAGTGCTGGAAGTGAGCCGCAGCACCATTCTCCTCATTGTGGGGTGATGCACTGCAGTGTGGGAAGTCCATGCTCTTCCCAGCATCCTCCCTGAGGAGCATTTGCTCCACATAAGAGGTCACCTCGGTGCCTAGCCTCTTGCCAATCTCCTGAGCTGGCGGGTCCTCTGCACCCAAGCTGAGCAGAGACTCCTCCCACTGCTGCAGCTCTGCATTGTCCACGCTGAGGCTCTGGCAGATGTTTCCATCCACCTTGCTCTTCTCAAAGAGGGTTTCAATAACGACCAGGAGGGAGTCACTGTCCTGCTTGGCATCACCGGCTTCCTCATTTTGGCTTGGTCCATCAGGTTCAGTGGTGAGATTTGGCAAGCAGAACTGAGGCATGTTATCAGAGTGTGAGATATATACGGATGCATCTTGCTTCATCATGGCCCCAAGAAGAGAGTTGGGGTCTACTGAGCACTGCTTTGAGTGGGAATTTGCTTGTGTTTGCAACTCCTCCTTAGCCTGGAAGGAGTCCAGGAACTCAGGAAGGCCATTCCCATACAAGACTGCTTCCCCTGTGGCAAAGCTAAAAGGCAGCTGCAGGTTTCTCTTCTGCAGATGTTCTTCCCCTTCTTCATTCCTTCAGGGAGGAGGGAAAAAGAGATGGAAACAGCATGAGCACCTCCTCTGGGCAAGGCAAAACCACCCTCCCAACAGTGAGACAGGAGCTCACAGAAAGCCCTGGCTTTTCTGAGGAAAAAGGTGCTGGATTGTCCTGGCTATGATGCTGCTGGTGGAAGACTGGGGATCTGGGGCGCATGGGGGGAAGTCTGCATGGTTCAGGGAAGGACTGCATGTCCAGGGCTCACCCCAGGCAGGAGTGAGCGTGTCTGCAACACCTTCTCAGAGCTGTTTTGCTCATGCTCCCCTTCTACAGGAGGGCACAAGCTGCAAAGTTCTGACCATGCAACGCAACCACCATTTCCTCCGCATGCCCCAAGCAGCCCCACAGCCACACATGCCAAGAGCAGGCAAATGCAGCTGGAGACCCAGGGATACTCACGACAGGGCTTGCTGCTGGGCAATGATGCAGTCGGGCTTGCCCCCTTTGTACACCAGCCGGGCATTGGCCTGTACCCACACCCAGCTGCCCTTCTTGGTCAGCAGCCGGAAAACCGTTAGCCCGCTCTCCCCTGTCTTCATCACTGGGGCAGGGAGAGAAGAGAGATGGCACCAAGATTGTCACTCCATGGGGGCAGACAAATGACACAGGCAAGATGCCACGATGTTGAGCATCACCTTGTACCCATGCTATGGAGGCAGAAGAGGCAGAACGCCGCCAGCACACAATGCCACATACCATCTTGTCCCCCTGCCAGCTCCCCAAGCAGATATCACCCAGGAGGGGAAAGCCTTTATCACAGCTGCTCCAGGCCCAGACAAGGAGGAACAGTACTGGTATGACCAGAGCTGCACTGGTGCCAGGGAGCTGCAAGGGCCCCCGTGAATGCACCCGCCCCGCTGCCCCCCCAGTACTCACTTCTTACGTGGTTCTCTGCACAGTACATCATGTCGGCTGCATGTACAAACTGGTACCCGGAACCCCTCCTGCACAGCTCCGTTTCTGTGTACCCCAGGACAACTTTCCCCCTGGAAACAGTGCAGAAACCCACTGGAGGATATAGGGATACCCCATTTGCACCCCACCAGCCAGACGTGATCCCGTGCCCAGCATCCAGGCAGCTAGCCAGAGCCTCCCACTTCGAGTGGTGCAACTCTCCATCCTGGGTAGAGCTGCATCCCCTCTTCCACAAAACCCCCTACTGGGTTTCTGTGCTAAAACATGGGAGCCAAGAAGTGCTGATGCCCAGTTAATCTGCCACCCATGTTAATGGGGGGCTGCAGAAATGCCCAGCAGTGGGTGGACAAAAGCATCAGACATCTTGTCACAGCAATTGGGTCAGAAGTGCCCTGCTCCCATGGGCTGTGGCTTTCTGTCCAGAGCCTGCAGCCATGCATTTTGCCACAGGGAAGGCAGGAGATGCCCTACCAGGAATCACACGCCATGGGAGTGAAATCTAGCTTGTGCTTTGTCTGGAAGATCAGCGTCTTGGTCCGAAGCTCCAGGATGGAGAGCGGCTGGAGGGGAGTTGCAACAGCAAAGAGGGCAAGCGGGGACTTGTTCAATGCCTTCTTCTGCTGCCCAAGAAGGAATTTCAAGCGCCCACAGAAATTCAAGGCCTTAGAGGGGATTAGAAAATGTGCATGTGAAAATAGGGTGATAGCAACTGGCTGTGCTCCCGCCCCTATGGGACGTGAGCAGCCCCTAGGTGACACACTGCGGGGTAAAGGGGTGTCCTGGTGCAGGGCTGTTACCAGAAATCCCGAGGAGTTATCCAGCAAGCAGCGGAAGCGGCAGGTGAAGCTCCTCTCCATGAAAGAGGGCTTCTCAGGACAGAGGTGCTGGGGGCTGGATGCTATGCTGCATCCAGCCAGCAGCGGCTGGGGGGCAGGAAGGGCTGGGAAACCAAAGGGAAAATGAAGCTTTCCAAGCTGTGCACCTCAAGCTCATGGTCTTGCACACCTGCTCCTGGTGGAGACTGCTGCTCAAGTGAACCCACGGCCTTCACAAGACAGGCAAGACCCATTACCCAATTACCCATGGGAAATTACCAGTTCATGATAGTGTCTGGTTCCCTTGCCTCTCAGACAGGAGCAAGACAACAAGCTGCCCCACTGAAATAAAGAGGATTTCAAACACTGAAAAGCAAAAAGGTTTGGAGGAAGTGTTCCCATCCCTCCAGCACAGAGAAAGGCAGCATGTCATTGCTGTTAGCTGCTTTTTGTGACAGGTGGCTGTGACAACCCCTGGGATGGTTGTGAGTCCCAGGGGAAGGCTATGGGATGCTCCTCAGCACAGTGCTGTGCTTGCTGGCTATAAATGCCACCAGAAGGGTTGTCCAACACTGGGTGGCCATGCAGAGGTGGCTGGCTGGTCCCCAGGGATCAGTGCTGGGGACCACCCTGGCACTCACCATTGGCAGCATGCTGGGTGCTACCAGATGCCGGGGCTCCACGCAGCTGGCATCTGAAGGTGCCTCTGTCATCTGCGTGGATCAGCTCGTATACACTCTGGTATATGAGATCTGACTGGAATGACACAAGGGGAGAAGAGCATTGACTCCTGCCCCAGCCTGGCAGAGGTGTCAGGAGGAAGACATGGCAGCAGGCTTTCCTTTGTGGGTACTAAAAGTACAGTGACTGAGCATAAACAACAGGAAAAACCAAACAGCTTTGTGTGCAGGATGGAGAGCAAGGACCAGGAACTGGCTGCTTTTAGGAAGGGCAGCTAAGGAAGGAGGGAAAGGGAGCAGAGAACAGATATCCCTAGGGAGCAGCTCAGAGGTTTCTAGAAGCAATAGAAATAACAGCAATAGAAATAACTCTGGCTGCTCAGGACTCTCAACACCACCCATTTACCCACTGTCCCCTGGTGACAGCTAAGCAGAGCTTTCCATCCCGTCCCCTACACTGTCAAGGCTGAGGTTCTCTTGGTGTCACCTGGCCCTTCCAAGGATGTTTCCCACTGGCTCTGGCTCCTGATCCTTAACTGCAATTCACAGGAAATGCTGAAACTCCAGCACTCTCTGCCACAGGAGCCTGTGCTCTTTGGGAAGCTTTGTTCCCCATCTGTGGGGTGAATAGTACAGCAGTGGCATTTGCCTGGCATGTCTTAACTTCCAGTATCTTCTCAGGACCAAATTCAGACAAAGTGCCAGAAAGGCTGTGGGTCGTCAGAGCAGAATTTGTTTGTGGGGTACAAATTGCTGCTCTGCATCAGCATGCAAGATCTCTCTTGTGTTGCCATCCCTAGCCCTGTGCAAATAAGCAGTTTTGTTTCTTCCCCAGGATCAATGTAAAAAATAATTTCAGGTTGATCAAGACATTTTGACCAAACCAAACTAATATTTTTATTAATATTACTAATTTACTAATATTTTTATTTATCCCCCAGACTTATGCAGAGGGATTTGCATTTTAAAAAAGGGGTTTATAGGGTTGTTTTTTGTTGGTTTTTTTTACTTCAAATCCATGGGAATCTGCATCCCAGTGCAAACTATCTGCCTTCAGTGGGCCACCAGGAAAATGACATGCTGATGCTGGACTGTAAGGTTGGCCACACAGCAAACACACCATCAAGTCCTCACACCACCTGTGTCCCAACACAGTCCCCTTCTTCTAGGGCCCCGTCCTGGACCAACATTTCCTATCCTGGTCCTGCATGCCGTGGGGGTCAGCATGAATCTGCCAAGCCCATGGGCAGCTCAGGCCACCAACTGCTATGTCCCTGCCCTCAGAAACATGCCAGAGCAGAGCTTCCTGCTTAACCAGACATACAGGTACTTTGAGAAGAGCGCTCCCTGTCTCTGACAGCTGTTTTGACTTGGGGCATCAGCCCATGAGGATCTTTCTACAGTGAGCTGGGAAAGGGTGAGAAGAGGACAAAGAAGAAAACACATCAGCCTCTGCAGGAGCACCAGAAACCCAGTGAACAAAAAGGGTTTGGCAGCCTCACAGCTCTCCCGTTGACTCAGTCCTTCAACCAAAGGAGCTGGACGTCAGGGGACTTGCAGGTAACAGGATGGATGTGGGGAGAGATCTCCTTTTCCTTGGCATCCCATGTAACCCACGGTACTTCAGGGCACTGACACTGCTCGCCAGCAAGATACCTTCAACCCTCTGTAAGTGAGAGCCTGTGTGCCCAGCAGCATGACACAAGAAAAATCTCACACCCCTATTACACATGAAGACAAGAGGATACAGAGCCTGCCATTACTCATCTCACAGCTGTTTTTACTAAAGTCACAAGCACGCTTGTTGTCTTTCACAGCCCCCAAAGAACATGACTCATTTGAAAACATACATCAAAACCAACCCAAGGGAGCTGGGAGAAGAAAGCCCTGGCACCTCCTTCCCAGGCCTGGACTGCACCCACCTGCTTACAGCCAGGAAAAAGTGGTACCCACCTGATGAAAGCCCAGGTAGTCCTGCACAGTACGGGAGATGTAGAAGATGTAGCCATCTCCGGTCACAGCAATGATAAATCCATTGAGTGCCTGAAAGCATAAGTTGAGCCCAGAGTTACTCTGCCTAGCTTCAATCCAGCTGTTGAAAGATGAACTCCAGATGTTCCTTCAGCATTCAGGGATGGGAAGGGACCTTCTTTCTCAACAAAGAATCCACAAAAAAGGAAAGCACCTTGTGACCACGTGAGGCTTTTAACACTGGTTAGCTGTGAAGGGGTTCCTCATTGTTACCATAAGTGATAATCAAACGTGGACTGACAATTTTTTCTAGACCCATCATAGAAGTCCTCTCACCACAGGGCATCTCCTGCATCAGGAGGGAGCAACAGAGGAGAGGTTTCTGGAGCACCTGGAGTTAGTTACCTCCTCTCCACCTGTACCAGCTGAGTATAGCTATGGTATTTAGGGCTCTTCTGCTAGCAGACCTGATTTCCTCTAACAAACCTGCCTACAACTTCGACAAGCAGCAACAGGCAGTGCAGAGGCAAGTGCCTTGAGCCATGAAGGAGCCTGGTGACTCCAAGAGTTCAGTTCAAGCATAATGAAGCCCTCAGAGATGGTAACCAAACTGCAGTCAGTCACTGACCTGACATATTTATCTACTTTTTCATTTTAAGGATGACGTCCAAAGACACTTTAGTCCCTGCTCTTCACCCTAAGTTCTACAGTTAGGGCGTTATAGAAGCTTATTTCTGCATTTCTTTATGTCTTCTCCCCAGAATTTCTCCAATCATCCCCCAAAACCCACTTTTTAATCCTTAGCACCTGAGGACTACAGGGACATCACTGTTCCTCAGACTCCTGCTCTCAGTTCCAAAGGTATGTGAACAACTCATCACAAAGTACATAATGTAAGACCAAACTCAGCTACTGCTGTCATTCAAAGATGGGAATGCAGCTAAAACCAACACTCACCTCAAAAGCAAAAGATGTGGAAAAATCTGGAAACTTAGATCCCAGATTTGTGAAGGCCCTGACATCATACCTGTGACACCTGATGTGATACCCCCTGGTGCTTATAAGCATGCAGACTATTTGACACATCTTCAAGGAGGCGACAGTGTCCTGTTCTCCTCTGTTTCCCATTACACAGGACTGCAACTTCTTCTCATGTGGTTTTGTTCTTGCTCCTGACAAGCATTTCAAGAGGCCTCATTGCTTGAGATGTTTGTCAGGAACAAACCCCATTGCCCCTCAAATACATCCTGGCATTGTACTACCACTATGAGACACCACACTGGGAAAATTACTCTCCTCTTGCTGATGTTCTAGATGACAGAAGATAAGGCTTTAAACAGAAAAACCTCAAATCTCCATTAAAAAAATAAATATATATCTTTGTGCTCATACCATCTGCCAACTTCACTTCTCACCTTGCAGCTAAATACATACCCAACTAGTAGCTCCTTGCCTGAAAAGACCAAACCCACGCCAAATTAAAGAAACTGTTCAAAAAATATGAGAGATCATAGCTAGGATAGCAAGAAAGGAGCTCGGGCATCAAGCAAATAGCCAGAAAAAGAGGTAAGATGAAGATCCAGGAAAGTACTGCACTAGACAGTAATTCCTGCCCCCTGCTCTTCTCTGTAATAGATTTAATTATTAGTAAATAAAAAGAGAGAAACTAGGAAAAGAAAACCCTAAGTGAAAATCTGGCTTTAACCAATATGTGGGCAGAAGTCTCAGTAGGTCTCATAAGCATCAGGACAGGATCTGCCACAAATATGGACTCTGCCAGTGAGCTGCCCTGCTCGGCAACTCTGAGCTGCCCCTAGGGGGAAACATGAAGACATGCCTTTTGCTTGAGACCAGGCTGGAGAGAAGGGTCTGGCCACACATGCTGCTCCCTTGGCTCCAGTCACCCTCCCTCCCCTCATGCAAAGAGGAGGCAGCAGCAATCTGCTGACATAGCTCATGCATTTCCCCATTTACAGCAACACTCTGAGGCTCGTGTGGACTGGCTTTTTTTAGTAACTTGGACTATTTGAAAGGCCTCTGGACTAAGCATGTTGCCTGATACTGTACAGATCCAACTTGCAGCGGGACCGGTCCCTTTCCTTTGTGCACTGCAGCCCCCTGTGGGGCCCTGCGTCAGTTTTCTACAAATTACAGTATCTGATTAAAATGCTCTTTGCCGGGGGGGTGGAACCACCATCCGGCAGCTCAGCTGGGGGATTTCTGTCACATTAACACCTCATAAGCTCTCCAGATGCCTTCAATCACCTGAGATTGCCAATACTTTGGTGGCTCAGCAAATTGCTGTCATATGGTTCAGCTCAAACCCCTGGAGATCACTCAGGAGTAGCTCCATCATGGGACTGGGGCAACCTCTAGCTCCCTCCTGGCTATTGCTTTATTCCAGCTATTTCTCCATGACTATCACACTTGCAGCCAGCTGAGACTGCTCCTGGGAGTGAAGCCCACATGGGAGACTTCATGTGGTCCAAGTTTCATTGCCAGTAGTCACGCTGGGCTCCCAGGAGTCATAGCCTCAGCAATATCCCCCATGGGGGCTCTTTCTGGGGCTCTGCTTGCACCCACCTGCCTGTCCGTAACAGTGGGCATTCATGTAAGGCTGTGCAGGAGCAGGGTTAAAGGGTCAGACTTTAAGGAGAGCCAAGCATCCATCTGGTAGTGTTTGGAGAGGTGGAAGAAGGAAGAAGAGGACTCAAGGCCCAGAAAGCACATGCAATGTCAGGAACACAATCACGGAAAGATTAAAGGTCTTGCACTGACTTGCCCTGAAGCCCGAAGGAGCAGCACATTTTAAGCTGACATGCCCAGATGTTTATTCAGGAACCAGCCTTTCCACAGGCCCTTTCTATCCCATTTCCTTCCAGCTTACATTTATAAATTGCAGCCCAAACAAACAGCATTCTGGCCAGCTGATTCACCAGCTCCTTGTTCTCTGACATTCATCGAGAGCTATTTCATTAGGTGCATTAGTGGAGTTACGCAGTACAGCGACCCGTTCCAAGTCCCGTCTGGACAACAGGCCGGGTTGGATGGGGCTTTGAGCAATCTGGTTTAGTGGAAGGTGTCCCTGACCATGGCAAAGGGGTTGGAACTAGATGATGTCTAAGGTCTCTTCCAACCCTAACCATTCTATGATTTAATTTTGGTACTGCCATTTGTAAATGTATATCTATACATATAGCCTTACTACAAAGCAAAGCTCCCACCACCTACTGATTTTGTCTACCACTGTCTTCCAAGATCCATCTTCCCTTCTTTTACCCCCCACAATCTACAAACTGAACCTGGACTTTTTCCATCCCAGGCAGGCCGTGAACTCATCCTAGCGAATTCATGCAATGCCCCAGGTAGGGCAAACAGTTCCAGGCGGATGTTTTATCCTGCAGCTATCACCATTCTCCTCTTAGCAGTTACTACAATACAAAGAATCCATCACCTCAGGGTCTAATTAGTGATCGTTCCTTACACTGCTGTATGATACCCCTGCAACTCTTGGTTAAGATGGATGAGTTTGTGCATGTTGGGTCCATGAGCTGTAGCGGGTCCCAAGGAAAAATGCCAGTTTTGGGCTCAGTGACAGCTAACACCTGCAAGTTATAGGCACAGACATCACCTTTGTGAGAAGGACACAACCCACCACCTCAAACCCTGCTCTGTTCATGGATGCAGTTGATGGTACGGCCCCTACAGAGCTGCTGCAGCATAACCAAATGGGCAGCAAACTGCATCACAGGGTGGGAGGGAACAGTGGGGCCAGGGACCCATCCCAGCCAGGCACTGTCACCAGTCCCTGTCCCAAGGTGCTCAGTGCCTGCAAAGCACCTCATGGCAGAGCAGGGTCTCCTCTTGCTCCATAGATGGGACCACGTGCCCATATCTACTGTAGAGATCAGCAGACAGGGACCAGCTGTCATGCACAGTGGATGGTAGGAGCCAAGGGAAGACCCCAAATGACTGAGGTACGGCACGATACCTGGAGCAGCAGTTCCCCCTCAGGAAAGAGCTCCTTGTCAACCTGCGGGTCCGTCTGTCCATTCCCTCCCAGTGCTCTGGGCTGATCCAGCACGCAGTTGCCAACATCTGTAGCTGCAGCTGTAAGTAAGAGGGTAAGAAATCAGCATGGAAGGGGCAAACCAGGAGCCTCTCCCTCCTCCCCACCCCAGTGCTGCTCATGCATGGCTGTATCATGCTACCCAATGCACGTGGGTCCAGCTCAGAGGAAGATGAGACTAGCGGGAACTGGAGCAGAGACCCTTTACAGAGCCATCTCCAATTTCCCAATGCTTCCTCCAAGAGATAATAGCCTCTGCTTGGTCCTATTTCTGGGAAACCTCACTTGGGTCAAGGTCTGAGTCAGAGATGCAAAGGAGGGGAGGTGAGCGTTTCTGGACCATGCAACACAGCAAGAAATCTTCAGGCTTGGGCCTAGTAGAGTTGGAGTTGGCTTCAAGCTGCCCCAGTGCCACAATATATGCCTTCCTGTCCTTCAGGGCTGACAAAATACAGTGGCAAACCTTCCCAAACCATCAAAGCACCCATATTTTTTCTCCCTTCCACCTTTGGCTGCTTGGAAGCAGATCAGAGGGTTGGTGGCCACAGCACTCCCAGCGAGCAGCTCTTGGCTCCCAAGACTCACTGCAATGACCTCCCCAGGCTGATTCACATGCTGCCTCATGCTTCCTCACTAGATGCCTTCAAGGCAACATCTGTGGGTGCTGCCAACCTGAAACTTCCTGCCCTGGTCACAGGACCTTGAGCATCACAGGACACAGAAAACTGGTTGTTCAGAAACAGGAATGAGGACAGCAGCTCTAGTGCAGTACTTCATCTGCTGGGGAATTACCCTTGAAAAACTCAGTCCAAACTCAGCTTCCAACAAATGGGCAGTTTTCAAGGCAGGGTTTTTGCCAACTTGACCAAAAACTCACAGGAAAACCTCGAAGCAGCCTGTGTAGGAAGCGCCCCAGGTCTGCCGCCGCTGCAAGCTCCTGCGGCAGCCCAAGGTCAGGTAAGGCTCACACACCCTGTACACAGCCACATCCTGGCAAAGCATGGCTGCCTGCCCCATCTGAGCTCTGAGTTTCTGATGGCACTGCATTACCTTGACTGGATCCAAAGGGAAAAAGTCTTCCTAATTTGAGGGAAAGGTAGGAAATGAGAAAAAAATGCCAAACCATCCCAAGTCTGACTGCACATTTAAATTTCTCCATGGCAGAAGCTCTCGCTTCACCATAAAAAGGTTTTAACGGTTTGGGTTTGGTTTTTTTTTCCCCCAGTAGCACTGAGTTTGAAGCCAAAATAATTCCAAACCTAAAAAAAATTTCATCTGAAACTGCTGATATGAGACATTTTGCTTTTCATCAAACCATCAACATACAAAAGCATTTTCCCAGACAGATTTGTGTATTTGTATTTAAAAATAGTTTGAGGTCAAAACATCACTCAGATCTATTTAAATGTGGAGCCTGAGTGACAACAAGCACCCGCCCATTCAGGCTTTCAGTAACCAGGCACACGGTTAAAGATAATTAGCTGAAGGTCTTGCATAAGGTGACACAGAGAAGCCACACTGTTGCAGTCACGCAGGTTTAAATAAAAGTGGAGGAGATGTTCTGAGCCTATTAAGTGGAATTAGCCTTGATCTCTGTTGCTGATAGGACTGGGCTACTTCAGCCTCCCCCAAACCTGGAGTGCTTCTTGGAGATGCTCAGGCAGCAGTTGTATCTTCTGCCCTGTCCATCCTGCACCCTCCCTCGCTGGAGGAAAGCCCAGCTTGTAGGTAACTGGCAACTCCCACAGGACATGCCTCCCCCTCCCCAATAGCTCCCCTGTGGGTCAGTTTAGCCCATGCCACAAATCCACATTGCCCCCTGCGTCCCCATTTCTGCAAAGGACCACCTTCTGCATAGACACTTCCCAAATCAGCAAGAGGGGGATCAGCCCGGCTAGGGGATACAAGACCTCTGGAAAAGGTTGTGGAAGATGAGGTTCAATGCCAGAAAAGCAATCACTGTGCTCAGTTTGCTCATCAGTCAAGGAAATGCATGTCCCCAGGAGTTTCAAAAGGCAGGTTTGAGGCAGTCACCAAGAAAAAAGCCTCCTCGTATGATTGCCAAGTCATTCCCAAGGAAAAACATCCAAAGCCCATCTGGACCATGGGTATGGATTCAATTTGCACATGATGGAGCAGAATACTTTCAAAATGGAACATTGTTTCTTTTTTTAAATTTGAATTCTTTTGAAGGGCTGACTCCTCTCTAAAGCATTGAAGCAAGCTGGCAAGAAAATTCAAAAAGAAACCAAGTTCTTCCCAAAGGGCAGAGAGCATTTTGAGAGGATGCACAACCCAAAAGCACATGGTCTCCAGCTCTCTCCTAGTGTCCACCAGCAGCATCTGCAGGGAGAACTGCAAAGAGCTGGGGAGACCTGCTGTGGGCTTACAGAATCCAACATGAAACACCTATTTGCTCATTTTGTGCTTTCCAGCAAAATTATTTCTTCCAGTTCTCCCACCAATCTTAGCAAGGGACTTTTAATCTCCCATCAGAGATGCTCACTTCCCCTACTCTCAAACAAAGAGTGGTCCATTTCTGCACAGCTGAGCTAGAAAATCCTGCAGAATCTATCTCCCACAGGACACACTATGATGACCTGGCTTGGCTAGAAGGCCAGGAGCAGAGAGAGAGGGTAGAAAGCTCAAAAAAACCTGTCAACTGCTTTGCCACCAAGCATCACTGCACTAGGGTTTTAAGGTCCTAACTGCATGGCCTGGATTGTAACTGGTGCTTCTACATATTGATGGTGTAGAGTAACTGGTGCTCACATCCAGCCCAGTCTGCACCATCCATGGCCAGAGGCCAAGGAGATGCTGAGGTCAGTATGTGAGGCAAAACACATGGCCCTCTCCCACAAAAAAAATCCAGGAACATGTGACATGAGTTCCCTTTACTCTCATCATCACTTCAACACCTGTGGCCTGGTCTTGCTCTTGCAGAGGGCTTCTCTGCTTCAAGAGACAGCTGCCCTCCTGGGGATGGCAAGCATCCAGCAGACAGGCAGGGCTGAGGCTGCACTCAGAAGCCACAGCCTCAGCGGTCTAGATGATCTGGAGACCTCCTGTACCGATTTTCAGGTGGTGACCCTCTTCCTGTTCAAATGTGTCATGACTGGGTGTCTTCCTCAACCAACATGTCAGAAGCAAAGTGCCCCTGTGGCTTTTCCCCTCCAAACAGGTCTCTGAACTCATCCTTGCTCAACTTGCCACGACCCGCATTGGTTGGGAGCAATCCCAAGAGATGCCTGAGCACATCTAGATAGAGGACTCCAGCCCATATAACCACCAGGGGTACAGAAATTATTTCCAGTCACTTCACTTGGAAAGGAAAAAAAGTCCTTTTCAATCAAAGTGCAGAAAAAAACCCATCCCATCTTCAATACAAGTAACCTCATGGGAGGGAGGGATCAGCCCTGAAACATCCTTCATTTGCTTGAGACAAGTTACGAGTCTCTGAGGGGGTTCCGCAGCACATAAATGCACGTTCATGAGAAACAACGTGCAGGATGATCACCCCATCAGGGTGATGACAGGCAATGCTGGCTCTGTCTCCTGATTACACAGGGTGGTGGCTTGGAGCCTCCTTCCCCTCCCCCTGCCTCCCTGACACAGCTGAGTGAAGGCAATGCAGAGAACACCTCTGGGATGTGCTGCAGCTCTGGAGTGGAGCTCGCAGCAAAGTCAAGCTGAAGCCAGCGCTACCAGGAACAGGGAAGACTGAAAAGCAGGGTTCTCCACACCAGCAGAGCAGGCTATGTGATGGAGAGATGCTACCCCCCTGGAATGCCATCGAGAGCCCCGGGTCCCTCAGCCTGATGAAATCATGTCTCCAAGGGGTTGATGGCTAAGACGCACTGAAAACGTCTGATGGCAGGAAGAAGGGGAGATACTAAAAGCTGTCTAATTCACCCCCTGGTTGACATACTCATTGTAATGGACCATTACATCTTTGTTGGTGACGTGGATGTTGGGACAGAGTGCACCCTCAGCAAGTTTGCTAATGCAGCCAAGCTGTGTGGTGTGGTTGACACATTGGAGGGGAGGGACGCCATCCAGAGGGACCTGAACAGGCTGGAGAGGGGGGCCTGTGCAAACCTCATTAAGTTCAACAAGGCCAAGGGCAAGGTCCTGCACATGGGCTGGGACAATCCCATGCACAAATACAGGCTGGGTGGAGAATAGATTGAGAACAGCCCTGAGGAGAAGGCCTTGAAGGTGGTGGTTGATGAGAAGCTCAACATGAACTGGCAATGTATGCTCACAGCCCAGAAAGCCAACCACATCCTGGGCTGCATCGAAAGAAGTGCGGCCAGCAGGTCAAGGGAGGTGATTCTGCCCCTCTACACTGCTCTTGTGAGACCCCACCTGGAGTACTGCATCCACCTCTGGAGCCCCCAGCATAAGAAGGACATGGACCTGTTGGAGCGAGTCCAGAGCAGGGCAATGAAGATGATCTGAGGGATGGAGCATCTCCCGTATGAAAACAGGCTGAGAGAGTTGGCATTGTTCAGCCTGGAGAGGAGAAGGCTCTGGGGAGACCTTATTATACCCTTCCAGTATCTGAAGGGTATCTACAAGAAAGCTAGAGAGGGACTTTTTACAAGGGCATGTAGTGATAGGACGAGGGGTAATGGCTTCAAACTGGAAGAGGGTAGATTTAGATTAAGTATTAAGAAAAAAAATTCATAATGAGTGTGGTGAGGCACTGGAACTGGTTGCCCAGGGAACCTGTGGAGGCCCCATCCCTGGAGGTGTTCAAGGCTAGGTTGGATGGGGCTTTGAGCAACCTGGTCTAGTGTGAGGTGTCCCTGCCCATGGCAGGGAGGTTGGAACTAGATGATCTTTACAGTCCCTTCCAACCATTATATAATTACATGTTGAGACTCACTTCCACATGAGGTAGCTGAGACCACAAAGTTAATGGAATTAAAAGAAACAGGTCCAACGTGCATACAAGCTCTAATATACCCACAGTAAAAGAAATAGCTATAGATACAAAGACATGCACATTTGCTGTTTGTGCCCAGTTTTTTTTTCATTCTCCTGCTGTGCATCTTTGAGAATTAATGGGAATTAATGCACAATTAAGAAGACCATGATAAAAGTGATCTGCAGTTACTGGACAAATCCTAGGCAGTTACTGAAGCAATTTGGCGATCATTTATATTTTCAAAGTGCTGCGATAAAGGCTGTTAGTGTGTAATGTTTAACACAGGAGGGGAAAAGCTCTGTCCTCAACCCCTACACCAGCCAGAGGACTGGAGGAGGTTTCCTGCTGCCGGTGCAATCCCCAACGACTAGAAGGCTTTCATTCAAAAGGAAGCCAGGGCAGATGACAGCCAGGATGAGTAACATTTTCAGCATTAATGAATCGGTATTTGTCCTGTACATGCCCAAGAGCATCCCTTTGGGTTGGTTTTCTTGCCTCTACAAGGAGGTTTCTAGGCCCTGGAAAGTGGAAGAAAGGCCTCAAGTATGAGAAAGAAAGAAAAAAGGAGCAAAGCAATCTAATCTCTTCACTCTTTGCTCATCCCATTCACGCAGTAATGCAGCCATGGAGGTTAACATGTCCCTTGCCTCTGGCATAGTTTTGTCACTGAAAAAAAAGTTATTGGTTAAAAAATCCTGGAGTCAGTTCTGCTGTCATGGACTGAGTTACACTGGTAGGAGATGACAGACTTCAACCATAGCAAGCATTTATCTTTGAACAAACTCCAGAGATGCCTGGCATCAGGAAGCTAGGAGCTCCCAGCTATTCCAGCAACGCCTAGCAATGCACAACTGTTTTCCTCTTGGATCCGATCCCAAACATCAAATTAGCACCAACCTTTGCCTCAGCTATTTTACAAAGGCATCATGCCAATCTGAGCAGGCTCATGCCATCCAAGCAGAACAGGCAAACGCCAAAAATAAAGATTATAAACCTATTAGAAAGAGTCACCCAGCATTTTTGCAAGGATCACAGAAACGCCCAGGGGAGCACTGGCAGCCCCAAAGCCCACACCAACCTCTCCAACCTCCTGCTGCTACAAACAGTCCCATGTAGTCCTGCAGGATCTTGCCCAAGGAGGAATTTAAGCTTGACTCCTTTCACTGCATCAGTTACTTCAGGTCCAGACCCCTGCAGCTCTGGCCCATAGTTACAATAAATAACACAAAGACGAATAATAATAATTAAAAAAAAGCTAATTTAATGCTGAATGCAGTGAGATTACGTGGTGAAACCTGCTGCTATCTGCCCCGCAGCAGGGCATTGCAGAGTTGCACAGCAGCAGAGGTGGGAAGGGACCTGGTGAGACCTCCCAGGCCAACCCCCTGCTCGAGCAGGGTCAGCCAGAGCAGGTTTCCCAGGACCATGAGCAGTCCCTGGCACAGATGGAGATCTTGGATCTAACCTTCCTAACTGCACCAGTGCAGGGACAGCAAATGTCTGAGACTGCTGTTGGGAAGCACAGAACTAGGAGTACTCATCCTGCACCGGGCAGGTGAATGCAGATCCATCAGGACTCCAGCTCCTGTGGTGGCAAGATCATGCCACTGAGCACATCCTCATTGGATCCATCTCTGCACTGGCACCTGCTTGGTGCAAACAGCAGGTCCAGACCTTGCTGTGGAGCTAAGAGGCTGTCATCATGACTGAAAGGTGACAGCCAGGACAACTTGGACGGTGGCGCAGATAGGCTCTTGCTCAGCACAGACCAAGCAGAATATCCCATCATGGCTGTCCAGAGAGCCCTACGGGCCCAGGGGAAGGGTTGCATCATGCAAGACCTTACCCAGGTTCATCCTAAATATGTTGCAACCGTGACATAGGCACAATATAAAAATACGTCCACACATATAAATATCAGCTGCAACACTTCTACTGTGACTACTCTTCACAGCCTGTGACCTGCTGCGTCTGGTGCACCCTCATGAAGAGCAGCCCCTGAAGCTCGTCCAACCTGTGCAGCTCCTACCTGCAGCCTTAACCACTTCTCTCTACTAAGCCAAAATGCCCAATAACCTTGTAGGCATACCTCCAGCTGTGCTTGCAAGGTGCAGAGTGAAGCCTGCAAAGGACACAGGCTTGCCATGAGTCACAGCCCCTGCAGGACACTACCTGCCCTCCCTTATGCTTGGGCACCAGCCCAGAGTGTTAGGTGGAAGTTTGGCAGGAGATGGAACAAGGACAGACACGTGGACCACACATTCTCAAAAAACACACATGTGGAAAATGGCATCTCCTGCCCCAGGCTGACACTGGGCTGGGTGTGGGCCAGTGAGTTACAGGGAGGTGGCCCATTATTTGCCATTTTTTATGAGCGGTTAGTCATCTCCAGCTTTGACAACATCCAGAGCATGGTCTGGTACCAGGAGAGGGTTTTCCACTGGTTGTCTCTACTGCAGGCCTCACCACCTGGATGACCTTAATCTAGGAAGAGGGCATGGCAGCACATACCCTAAGCGCATCCTCTCCACCTTGCAGAGAGGCATTTAAGCCCCATTTTCTGCTCAACTCACCCTTGGCAGACCCACATCTGCAACCCCCAGCATCTGCTTCTTTTGTTACGCAAACCCTAGGAAATGAACCCCAGCACAGATCTCCAGCTAGCTGGAGGTTTTCCAAGCCACTCAGCACTAAACAAATCCATCCGAGCTTTCAGAAGATCTCACTGTTTGCATCAAGTGGAGCTCCCATCACACCATACAGAGCCCAGAGCATCATGGCAACCAGCAGCACTGTGAATGTAGAGACAAGCTGTTCTCCTTGGGCACTCACTCTCAAAGAGACAGGGATCAGCAAAGTCACTCCAGATTTATCTGGGAGACCATCAGACATAAGTCCAAGTAGCAACCACTGCTAATTGGTTTGCAGATAGAAGCTCAGTGCTGGTCTGGCTGAGAGGTTCAGCGATTTTTTACACAAGTGACAAAACCTTTAACTGCCTTTAAGGCAGGTTTTGATAGTACCAGAGTTGTCGTTGCTATCTACCAGCACTCAAAGGCTGGATCTGATGAGCAAAGCTTGGAAGAGACCAAGCCCTGAACCTCCACCTTGCCATGTTTTACCCATATAACCTTGGGCAAGATTGAAACTTTCCTGATGCTCAAAGCGAGCTCTGACCCTGAGAGCATGGAGGTGCTTCATCAAGTTCAGGTGAAGAGTGAACACAGCACTGCCCAACTACTACAGGTCCCCCTCTGAGGTATAGCCAACTGCACAGGGCAAGCTGTTCCCCTAGGTGTGCATCAGCCACAAACTGGTGACAAGTGCATGCTGCCAAGCAAAGGAAGAGGGAAATCTGGACTTCTGCATCTGTTCCTCCTCCTGACTACAGGGAAGAGTCAGACCCAGGGGACATAGCCATCCTGCTGGCACACAGCGCATGTCATCTGAGGGCCACCATGGCTTGAGATACACATCTCCCATATGCGAAGCCTGAGACAGTGCTGCCTTCAGCTTCACCAGCAGTGGTTTGTGCAACCACCATGGTACTCTTAGGAGAGTCAGGAGACAAATCCTGCTGGCTTTTATACTGTAGAATGGCTTGCCTAAAACATGCTGAGATTTTAGCAACTGGTCTCAAAGTCCAGTCCCACCCAACCCCAGGGGAATGAGTGGTTCAGGAGCTGACAAGCAGAGCCGATACACATGATTTCCCTGAACACCCAACTCCAAACTTGCATGCGGACCTTACCTTTTTTTTTTTTTTTTTTTTTGCACAGGGAATACTGTGATACCAGGCAGAAGAGAGCTGTGCAACATCTGCAGCACTTGCACCAGGGGACAGACAAGTTACAGCAGATGTGTGTATGCCCCAAACAAGCCTATGGAGGCACAGAGCTTTGAGGACTCTCCTCCCAATGTCTGAAGCTTGTAATTTCCAGCAAACTACAAATTTTTCTGGTTTCTCATTAAAGCATGGACAGAAAAGAGAACATTTAAAAGTAAAGGGGATTTAAAAGATGATCCAGTGCACCACTACCCTGCAACAGCATCTCCTGGTTTCCAAACAGGCCCACGCTCCAGGACCAAGTTCAAATCCCTGAAACACCTTCTTTCAACTTTCAAAAATTAAATCCTTTTGAGCTTCCAGCTGCAACCCTGCTGCCTGCTTATTTAACTGCGGACCCCAATCCTGATCCTTCCCAGGTGGGAGAGGGAAGGATGCAGAAACACCTGTGCATCTGCTACTGACCCACGGCTCTCATGGCTGGCTCTCACCTTGGCCATTCCCTGCACTGTCCCCACCAACCAGCTCTTCCTCATACCCCAAGGAAGATCATGGTGAGCTAAAAAGCAGTGTTATGGGGGAGTGATGCAGGGATCGCCTCCAAAGTGAAAATCATGCTCAGTCTGAGATGCAAACTGGTGGAAACACCAGGAATTGGTCATTTTTTCCATGAAGAGTAATCAACCCCCAAAATAGCACATGATCAGAAGATCAGAAAAGCCGCAGAGCTTGTCAGAAAACACTGACCATCCTTGCTGAGCTTTCAGTCCATCCACAGAAGTTGATACTATTTCTGTCCTTCTTAGAGGTCTTATAAAATGTTTCTAAACCAGATCCTTCTCCACCAGTTGCTGCTTGTTCATGGCATCTGCATGGCAAATGATTTATGTTGACCTAGGCCAGCATCACTAGTGCCACGTGTATTTATATGAGCCTGCGGGTTACTGCCTGCTGGTGTCAGAGGGGAGGGCTCTGGGAAAAGCTGAAATTCCTGGGATATTATCAGCAAAAACCTCCACGCTGGACCAACACAGGTCTCTGAAGCTGTCCAGAGAAGGCTATGCGCCGATTTTCCTGCTTCGGGTGGCCAGGCAGCAGATCAAAATGGGATAACAGAGCAGCTCCAACCAAGGGCTGCAGTTGGACAAGCTCAGTCTATCTACAAACCTGGCATGGCCAAAACAAACTTCTGGACACCAGCACAGAGCCTGGCCAGCTCAAATACCAGTGAAGTTTCCCCAATACCTCAAGCAGGTGTTGCATGCTCTTCAGGACAGTGTAGTCCTCTCTATCTGGAAAGGGAGGTATGTGGATCCTTCCACCACCCTCAAGAAGCAACCAGCTGAATACCTGTCACCTCTACAGGGTCTTCCTGAGGTAGTTTTCAAACCAGCAAAAGCTGTATCAGGGCAGCAGGAGGAAATGCCAGCTGATGCAGACATGTCAGGGAGGACCATAGGACAGTTCAGAAGAAGCATTGTCCATCTTGTCTTGTACCAGTCTCTCCCTAGACATTTGAAATTAAACCAAAAAAGCCAAGAAACCCACCACCAGCAACAAAAAGCCAATCCCAGTTTGGTTTGTCTCTACTCCCAGAAGCTGTATGGGAGACAGCTCAGGCTGTATGGGAGATAAAGCAGGGAAGGAGAGCTAGCAGAAGGACACCAAATGGTGGGCAGCAGCTAATTCCTCCCACCTTTCACAACAATTGATCTATCTCCTGCCCCAAGGACTCAAATACCTGCTGCAAGGACACAAAACCAAGAGAAGGCAGAGCCTCAGATGGGCTTTTGAGCACATGCTGCATTTCTTGCAAGAACCACCTCTAGCAGTACATGGGATTTTTACTTTTAACCTGTGACACAGACCAGGCAGGCATACGCCCAGCGTCACCCGCCAGCATCCACCTCCCTGCTGGACTGGTTATAACCACATACTTTGGCTCCACGTAAACTCTGTTAACCCTGTGCCTAGAAGAAAAGGCAAGTGCCCTTGAAGTCCTTGAAAAGAGGAACCCTTTATCACTATGGCACCAATTAAAGCTGCCTGGAGACAAGGTAATGGGCTTGGGCTGCTAATGGAGAGAGTTTGAGGCAGCAGAGGACAGGGATGCTTGCCAGGCAATGCCACACTCTTGTGCTGCAGGAGAAGAGCCTGCATGAAGCAAAAAGCAGACAACAGCAAAACTGAAACAGAAAGCAGGGCACATGGGATTTCACCACCTCCCCCTGAAACGGCTGATGCAATACACCATGAAAAGGCTGCCATGACTTGCAGATGACATAGGTCTTCATCAGGCAGGGCTCGAACTGAGGTCGACCTTGATGAATCGGTGGGATGATCTGAAGTCAAACAAGATGAACTTCAGAGCAGACATGGGCAAAGCAAGTTTGGGGCTGGAAATCAAAGGCACAGTGGCCAAATGGGAGTAATTGGCCTGGCAGAACAGATCTCCAAGGAGGGGACAAGGCTGCCACTGAACATGAATCCATGCAATGATGACTGCTTTCCTGAAGCAGCTCTCATGCAGGAAGCACATGATGAGCACATCCACTGGGAACTACTGCTGCTTGGAGGCAGGAGTCCCAGCTGGAGAGCTTGGCACAGGGGTCTCCTCCTGGGGACCAGCATCCCCAGCTGGAGAGGGCCCTGGGAGAGCTCCCAAGGGACAGGTTACAAATCTGGCATTGGGCAAAAGCTAAGGGAACCAAGTTTATTCACTCAGAGGGGAGAAGATGTGATAGAAGCCTTAAAGTATAGAAAGATGCTGGCTTCCTGCCCTCCACATGCTCTGCCTTCACCAGGGTCCATCACTCATTCCATCAAGCTCAACACACTGGAGATTAAATGTGTGCTTGTCTGTATGTCCTGACCCCATTCCATGCCATGCCAGGCACACACACCAGTCCATGCCTCCCCCACTGCCCAGGCACTGCTTTGTGGCATTTAAGCAACCGCTTTTATAAGTGGGTTGTGAAAGCAATCCCTGGCAGCCTTTCAAGCTTTACTTGCACTGCAGCCTGCAGTTCATGTCCTGGCAGGCAGAGGAGCGTGGCGACTCACAGGCATGGCAACCCCCCCAGCCAGGCTCTACACCCCTATTTTCCCTCTTAGCTGGACTCATCAGCCCAGATACATGTTGGGTGCTGCTGAGTCCAGCCCTATCAGTAAGGACGGCTGATTGCTGCCTTTCTTTGAACATCAGTGGAGAAAGCAATGCAGGTTAGTGCTCTGTTAGCACTGCCTTGGATGGAAGGACCTGTTGCATCCTCAAATCATCACATCTTGCCATCATGGCATTAGGCTGCTTACCCAGCTACTCACCCTGCATCTCAGACAGGCAGACAGTGAATCCTGTTTCCCAGGTTTGCCCCCCAAAAAGCAGACAATGGAGGAAGAGGCAATCAGCAAGTCTTGCTTTTAGTCCAACCTTGCCTTTGAGGAGCTCCACAGTCTCCAAAATGCATCCAATGCTGTGCATGCAGCAATCACCCCTCTTGTGCAAAGGCAGCCAGCACAAGACATTTCCCCTCCACAGCAAGGTGCTTCTTCGCACCCCCATCATGTCCTTTGGAGTCCTGCTCCCAGCAAGTACCTCCTGTGTCACAGCCTTTTGGACCCAGCCACAGCCAGCCAGTACCAGCACAGGTTCAGCAAAGCCTTCAGCAGCTGGT
The DNA here is from genome assembly GCF_000708025.1 of Charadrius vociferus. Lineage (NCBI taxonomy): Eukaryota > Metazoa > Chordata > Aves > Charadriiformes > Charadriidae > Charadrius > Charadrius vociferus. The sequence continues at coordinate 85,266 of NW_009646657.1, forward strand.
AACACTTAGGAAGATGTGCCAGAGGTGCTCAGAGAACAGCTAACACCACAAGAGAGGTCAGGCCAGCACCTGGGGTCAAGCAGCTGGCATCTCTAGGGCAAGGATGAGGGCCCATTAAATCCACACCCACACTAGGTGGTCTGCCAGCCACCCTCAAATCCTTCGCAGAGGTAGCACACTGTTGTGATGATCCAACACTGCCCCATGGATGGAAGTTGGAAGAACAGGAGGGATCTGCTCTGGTTCCTACCTGAGAAACCAGCTCTGCAGGAGAGATCCCACCATTGCAGCCCCATGTGTGAGCTACAGCTTCAGGACTAGGAGCTGAACCATCTGCAACTCCTGGGCCTGGAAGAGGTTCCTCAGCAGGGTACAGTGTGAGCACATCAGTACAAAACTTCCATGGGCTATGGCTGGCGCACAAGGGCAGCCAGCAGGCCGGTGAACCCAGGGCAGCTCAGCTGGCCTCCTTTTTGCAGTATTTTTCTTGCTCATAAAGGCAGCACCACATCAGATGTGTAGTGTGTACAGGGGATCCCTACTTCCCAAAGTAAAGGTCTGCAGAAAAACCCTGGAGCCCCCAGCACAAGTTTTTTCACCAGCAGGAACTACATCAGATACATCAACAACAGCTGCAAATCCAGAGAGTAATCGCTGCTGTGACCTGTGAGCAGGAAAAAGGGAGCTACATGCACAGCAGGGAAAAATACATCAGAAAGTCCCTGGTGCCAAGAGCAGAAGCAAAATAGCAGCGATATCCAGCCACAATCACTCTCCTGGTACAGTTGCTGCCCTGTACCAGGGTCTACACAGTGGCAGGGCTGCAGAGAGGCAAACGCAAGGAGATTGGCTTTCCAGGCGCATCAGCTCAACCCTCCATCCTGGAAATATGAACTGGGGTCTCTGGGTATGAGGCATCACCATCAATCTCATAGAAACGCTCATTAGAGAAATATAAAAGACTCACCACAGCTGAGCCCAGCAGGGCCAGGGTGCCAAGTGCACCAGTAAACCACCAACATGAGACACCCACTCCCACACCCTCCACCGAGGAAGAAAGGCGATAAAAATGAGCTAACAATATGCCAAACCGAACAAGGGCCTTAAGAGCAGCCTTGTTTAGCTTGCCAATCTCAACAAGCAGAGCAGTCCTGTGCAACATCTCCTACCACACTTGCCCAGCAGAGACAGCTGCCCACAGTTCCTGGGGACTTTCAATTTAATTCATAAACTGCAGTTCCAGTTAGATGAGGGAAATGTTACCGTTCTGCAAGACACACTGTTTTACCTGTTGCTCCCTTCTTCACCGTGGGCTGGTGGGAGCAGAACACAAGAGGGTTTTCAGACATGAAGGAGAGGTAGTATGGTTGCTAACGAGAAGTAGACTGAGAAACTTTGCAGGAGGTCTCAGCTGCACCCAACTGCCCCCCTCAACCCATGGTGCTGTTTCTTTGCTGGACACCCCCTCCAAAAGCAATGGGGACAGGGTCCTCTACTCCCAACACTCCCACAACCTCTCCTGAATCACTTGCCTGCCTGCTGTCTACCTCTGACTCTGTTTCCAAGACCCTGCTAGGTGGTCTCGCTTTCCCAAGGACGTTGCTTTTCTGAGACACCAACCACCCATAACTGATCGAAGAGTATTAGATTTGGGTGTGCAGCACCCAAAAATGAAGTTGATTCCTTCCAGAGGAGACATGGATAAAAATCTGTGTCATTGCAGCAAAAGGCCTAAGGAGTAGATAGCCCTTGAGCATAGCATCTCTTCAGCAACAATTGCCAATTCCTCCACATTTCTGAAGATGCGGCACTTTCCTACCCAGTTTACCAGGGCATTTTCAGGCCAGTACCTCAGCTAAAGATCCAACACTGATGCATTAACAAACAAGGGTCTGATACCACAACTCATCTTCAGGAGACACAACTGTCTATCCCAAGGCAAACATGGCTCAGGATGGGATGCGAGCCATGCAGTGGGGATTGATTCCAGGAGCTTTTCCAGCCCTCGCAACACCAACACAGTCACTCACCCAGCAAGTAGCTCTTCACCTTCAGGTATCCAACAGCCAGTCGGAGAACAGAGAGTTTATCAAGCCTGACACGTACATCTTCAGGGAAGGGTAGCAAGCCAGTCAGCTTGTTCAGCTCCTGGTTGAGTCTGTCTCTATGCCGCTTGGAGGGGTTGGACTTCACACCCTCAAGGGGTGATGGTTTGGGGCTGGAAGAGGCAAATGAGAGTTTAATCAAACTGGGCCTGTCCAACAGGCTCTTTCCAAACCCAGTATTGAATTTAGTGCAGCCACAACAACAGTAAAACATCAGGTGGCCAAAGTAAGGCCATGCAGCAGCAAGAGCAAGTTCCAGCAAGCCCACAAGGCAATAGCTGGAGGAGACTTGGCAATCCTAGCTGGCCACCTTGTGCAGCCCTAGGCATGATGTTCTCCATCTGGAGTGTGGGGCAATCCTCAGATGGACACCTTAATGTGCAGCCTGGCTGAAAGAACTCAGCTGGATACTACAGCTTTGCTCCCACCACTGAACCTCGGCAGGGAAGAGGACAGAGCCATCAGAGCATCACTTGGAAATCTGGTTAGGTTTTCCACCCACATGCTGCTCTGTGCACCCTTTCTCCTTTTCTTCCTCATCCCATACCCTTCCTACACAGCAGATCTCTCCCTGGCCATGGTCCCCATGCTCAGATGAGGTCCTCACCATGGCAAGCACTACCTTGAGTTGCTCAGAGGATTCAGATAGCTATCCTGTCTGCCCAGGAGCAAGTAGCCCTTAGCAATAAGCATGCTAACAAATAGCAAGAATGGAAAGTGGGAAGGTCTAAAAATATTTATTTGAATTTGTTTCAGTTAGCTTTTTCTAAATTTCCTCTGACTGCTCAGAGCTTTTCAAGTTTCTGTGCTTACTAATATGACAAAAAGAAACACATGTGAAAGCCAGTGACAGCACCTGGGAGGAATAACCCCACGCACCACTATAGGTTAGGGGCTGGCCAGCTGGAAAGCAGCTCTGTGGAAAGGGATCTGGGAGTCCTAGTGGACAACAAGTTGACCATGAGCCAGCAATGTGCCCTTGTGGCCAAGAAGGCCAATAGTATCCTGGCGTGCATTAAAAAGAGCATGGCCAGCAGGTCGAGGGAAGTCATCCTTCCCCCCTATTCTGCCCTGGTGAGTTTGTTCAGCCTGGAGAAAAGACGACTGAGAGGGAACCTCATCAATGCTTATAAATATCTAAAGGGTCAAGGGGATAGGGCCAGACTCTTTTCAGTGATGCCCAGCGACAGGACAAGGGGCAATGGGCAAAAATTGGAACACAGGAATCCACACAAATCCACAGGAAATTCCATCTCAACATGAGGAAAAACTTCTTTGCTTTGAGGGTGACAGAGCAGTGGAACACGCTGCCCAGAGAGGTTGTGGAGTCTGCTGCTCTGGAGATACTCAAAACCTGCCTAGATGCATTTCTGTCCAACCTCCTCTAGGTGAACCTGCTTTGGCAGGGGGGTTGGACTAGATGATCTCCAAAGGTCCCTTCCAACCCCTACTGTTCTGCGACTTGAACAAAGAGATACTGCATAGGGTGTTTTAGGGAACAGAACTTAAGAAAACAGTAGATTTTTAAAACTTGCTCTCTTACAGTCTTCTGATTTCTGATCCTTTCAGACAGGCACTTCCAACCTAAAACAATTGATGCCAAACTTAGGCTCTGAGACCAACTCTCAGTCTGCAGAAGGAGCAGGGTCCACAAGAGCAGCTCTTGTCTCTCAAGCACATATGGGGACCTGTCTCCATCAGCTGCAGTTATTACACAAGCTACAACTGTAGTCACAGCCACAGCAGTAAGAGGTTAGTTAATGACTTTAACAAGTCTTGGATGTCACCTTGTCTCCTTTGGTTTTTAATGCCAATTTGAATTCTCTAGCTTGAAAAAAAACCTTTAGACCTCCACTCTGTATTTGGTTACACTGCATCCCCTAACATGCAACCCATATTGTTTTGATGTAATTTGACTAACCACAAGCTCACTCTCTGCAGGCATCCTTGCTTATAAAGCAGCTTCGGGTAATAGGATCTGCCAATATTTAGCAGCAATTTAAGCTCTCCCCTCTAATACCTCTCTCAAATCTCATCTGGCAGGACTGCTCACATGTGTGACAAGAGAGGAAATGAGTATTAAATGAAATGCAGCAAGATGTCTGTTGAATTTTCATTGTAGAGAGCTACCAAGGGGTCTGCTAAGCACAGATGGAAAATCGTACCATTCCTCCAGAAAAGCTCAATCACGCTGTTTTGTAACATAAGCATCAGGAGGAATATACCCTGCTTTTCAGAGAGGTTGGGTGCAACTCATCACCAAACTTATGCATACAAGCTGGGCAAGACACACTGGCACCAGTGCTTTTATGCACTCCATTAGCCAGTGGCTTAAACACTTTTGAAATCACAGTCACTCAGCAGGAGGAAAAAAAATTACTCTGTCTCTGATAAAAAAAAAAAAAAGAGGTGAAGAAAATTATTCTGTGTTTCCTCAGATATCATTTAAAGAAAAGTCCTCTGCACACTCACTATCCAAATCTAGCCCACAAACAGCCAGAAAGAAGATAAAATGAGACTGGAGATAAGCAGAGAGTGCTTCTTTGTATGGGAGTGGATAAAATGCAGATGTAACAGGCTCTCTTGAATAGTCTGGCCAAGCACTGAAAATGCTCTGGCTGTGACACATGGGGTGACACAGCCAGCACTGAAGCACCACAAGGCTAAAGGAGGACGTTCCAGCATCTCTGTTCCTGCATGTGCCCAGCTGCAGCACACAGGGTGCTTCACAACCACCCTTGAGAGGAGGGACAACAAACAGGAACATGGCTCTGGTGACGGCAGGCAGCTCTTTTGGCAGCCCATTTCCATGGGCAAACATTGCACCCTGTGCCCAGGAATTCCCAGGGCCAGAGGCTCCACACACAGTTCTCCATCCTTAGGGATGCCACAGGGAAACAGCTTCCAGGTACTCATCGCTGACAAATCTCTTCACTCTCTGTCAGGTAGTTATGAAGCTCCTATGAGAGAGCAGGCAGGGCCAAGAAAACCACCAGCCCCCATCACACACACACTTGCCAATGGAAAGGCATTGGCTTGAGCACAACCACATTATTAGCCATTAATCTGCACAGGTGAAGACTACAGGAAACAACATTACCCCCTGCTCACAGAAACAGTGAAGCTTGGTCTAGATGTTTAAAAGCTGTTTAAATTCCCTGCCCTTAGGGCTGTCTCTATCCACACTGCAGGGCAAAGCTCTGGCAGTCTCTGCCAGCCCCGGGCACCAAGCGAGGCTGTCCTAGGGAGCACAGCCTGAGCAGAGCACACTGAACCCTGGAGTTCAACAAAGCAGCTCAACACCTGCGCAACAAGCAAGGAAAAGGCATTTTAAAGAGGTCTGAACCCCCATTCTGCTTGCAGGAGCAGTCTTATGAAACGGATACAGTGCAAAGCTCATTGCAGCTGTCCCACAAAGTTCACAATGAAGCTGCTGAGAAAAGCTGCTGACCCCCGTGCAGACAAGCCAGAGCAGAGCTGCAGGGAAAGCTCTGCTCCAAGAAGGGCAAAGGCTACGCTGCTGTAGTGTTGTTTTTCCCCAGTTGCCCTTTGAACAAGGATCCCAGCAGGAAGTTTACCACTTTTGCATGCTGGCAAGTACTGAGGGTTACTAACTATTAACAACAGTTGACGTTGCCCTGGCTGATATATTGTCTCCTAATTTTTCATTTTGTTTTAATATGTAAAAAAACCTGAGCAAACTACAGAGGGACTAGAGAACTCCCTAACCCCATCCTTCCCTCCCCACCTGGCTGGCCACGCATCCCACTGCTCCCAGCCCTGCTCTTCCTGGCCTCTCCCAGCAGGACCCTGCTGCAAGATCTGCCCGGTCACAGAAGAATATAGCATCTTCCAATTCCCTGCAGTACCAGGGATCAAGATCCTCTCTGCTCCAAAGAAACACCTTCTCCCACATCCTGAGCCACACAAATCCAGCCCAAACCCTCGGTCTGGCCCCACCAGCCCCACCACAGGGGGTTGCACAGCCCAACCACCACACCCTTGCCACTCCAAGGTCATCAGGAGAAAGGTTTGAAGCAGAACAACTGTGCTTCGCATCTTCACACTTCTTTAAGACTCCCTAATAAACACCCAAGAGAGGCTCTGGCTCACCTTCTCACTATAGGTTTATAATGTTGATGCTCCCTCCTTCATCCTAGGCTTTGGCTCAGCTTAACATTTCACCATACGTTTATGACATTGATGTTCGCTCTTCCATCCCAGGTTTGGGCTCAGCTCATCTGTCTCCCCCCAGTGGCTCCCAGAAATATATACACCTGGTAACCTGAGGTCAACAGGCTGATGTGACTTCAGAGAAGGTATGGGGGGAGGCAGAGGGGTCCCAAAGTCAGGCAGCTCCAGCAACGCATCAGGGGGGGATAGGGGATCATTTTGCTAATTAACCATTGCTGTACATTTGATTTACGCAGAAGCTGAAACATAAGCCAGCCAGCAACTCAAACCAGAGGACAGCTGAGCATCTCAAATTCTCCAACAAGCTTCCTCACAGGAACACTGGGGATGCAGGACAATTATAGTCAGGATTTTTATTTTTCCTCCAGCATGCCAGAACCTGCAAAGCATTAGCTCCAATTAACCCTAATTAAAACAGAGTAGCTCAAGCATACTGTCTCCCTACCTCTTTTGCTTCTTCACATCAGAGCAGCTTAACGCAGTTTCCCATAACCAGTTTGGCTCTTGCAGACTGGTTTTCTGCCACCCTGCCCTGTCCCACACACCTGCAAAGCTGTCGCCCCCGGGTGTCACCGGAGGAAACCCCCTCCCCCTCCTCTGCACCCACCTCTTCGGTACCGGCTTCTTCCTTTTCCTCCCGACGTACATCCCGCCG
>NW_009646657.1:92250-94839 GCF_000708025.1 Charadrius vociferus
CCCGCCCCGGCCCCCGCACCACCCCCTCCGGGGACCTCGGACCAGCTCCCGGCGATGCACCCACCGGGAATGGTGGAGCCGAGGCGCCCGGTCCCAGGGTCACCCTGTCCAGGAGCCACTGTGCACAAGGGACAGATGCCACCGTGGGCAGGGACCACAGTGCCCAGAGGTCACCGTCCCCAGGGAGCCATCATATCCTGGGAAACACTGTGCCCACAGCCCATCATCCCCAAGGGCCCACCAAATCCTGGGAAACACCATTCTCCCAGGCCACCCTGCCCAAGGAGCTACTGTGCCCATGGGCCACCATGCCCAGAGGGTCACCGTGCTCAGGGAGTCACCATGCTCGCAGCTTATGCTTATGGGCCACACTGCCTGTTAGCCACTGTGCACAATGGGGCACCAAGTCCTGAGATCCACCAAGTCTATGGGCCACCCTTTTTTTCTACAAAAGATGATCACTTCCAGACCAGTTTCCATGCTCATCTCCTGCAGTAACGCCTGCAGGATAACGTTCACCCACGGGCTCCTGTTGCTGGTCTCCCTGCAGCATGCTTCGTGGCTGTGCTGTCCCTCCTGTGGAACACCCGCCAGCCTCAGCCCCTCCCAGAGCAGCCAGGCCCATGTAGCCCAGGAGATGTCCGACCTGGACAGTCTGGAGAGGTGGGCCCATGTCAACATCATGAAGTTCAACAAGCCCAAGAGCAAGGTCCTGCACATGGGCCGGGACGATCCCATGCACAAACACTGGCTGAGTGGAGAATGGATTGAGAGCAGCCCGGAGGAGAAGGACTTGGAGGCGGTGGTTGATGAGAAGCTCAACGTGAACTGGCAATGTGCTCTTGCAGTCCAGAAGGCCAACCACATCCTGGGCTGCATCAAAAGAAGTGTCGCCAGCAAGTCAAGGGAGGTGATTCTGCCCCTCTATACTGCTCTTGTGAGACCCCACCTGGAGTGCTGCGTCCAGCTCTGGAGTCCTCAGCACAAGAAGGACATAGACCTGTTGGAGATAATCCAGAGGAGGGCCACAAAGATGATCAGAGGACTGGAGCACCTCCCCTATGAAAACAGGCTGAGAGAGTTGGGGTTCTTCAGCCTGGAGAGGAGAAGCCTTCCAGTGTCTGAAGGGGGCCTAAAAGAAAGCTAGAGAGGGACTTCTTACAAGGGCATGTAGTGATAGGACAAGGGCTTCAAACTGGAAGAGGGTAGATTTAGATTAGATATCAGGAAGAAATTTTTCACTATGAGTGTGGTGAGGTACTGGCACACGTTGCCCAGAGAAGCTATGGATGCTCCATCCCTGGTTCAAGGCCAGGTTGGAAGGGGCTTTGAGCACCCTGGTCCAGTGGAAGGTGTCCTTGCCCATGGCAGAGGGGTTGGAACTAGACGATCTTTATGGGCCCTTCCAACCTAAACCATTATATAATTTTATGATTCTATGATTTTATGTAGTCCTGCCAGACAGCTGCAGCCAGAGAGAAAACGCGGAACTGGAGGCACCTTAATTACTGCTCTGTTTCAACATTGAGGTGTTTTGCAACACAGTCTTCAGTGAAAAACAAAATACTGAGAAGAAAGATGCAACAAAATCCTTCATTGTCTTGCTCCATGGAATAAACCTCCTTTTTTTCCTAATCCTGCGTGCCATGACTCCAGGGCTTTGCAAGATAAGCCTCCGCATCTCCCAGATTCTGATCTCCATGCTGGTCCCCATCCAGGAACAGCCAGCCTGTTGCCTCTCACTTTGCATTTCCTTGTGCCCAAAGCTGTTGCTCTTTCCTCTTCCATCCAAGAGCCATCTTCAGCTGCTTTTGTGAAAGCAGGGGTGGCAGGGGCAGGCAACCATAAGCACAAAGGACAGACTGTTAAAACAGGCACAGAGACATCACATTTAACCGTGGTTTGGTCTCTGACATAAATCATTTGTCTTAAAAATCAAGCAGGGCAAGCAAATTTGATACTTCACCTGAGGACTTTCCTGGCCTCCAACTACTTTTGGGCCAGGAGGTTTCCTCAGCCAGACATGGTTCCTACATAGTAATGCTCTTCCAGGCTCACCTTGAATCCCTGTAAATGTTTATCACCATTTAGCAATGAGTTGCACAGCCCAACCACCACTACACAAAGCTCCAGCTCTTCTGATCTGGTTTTAAAGCCTGGTGTCTACCACTCACGTGGTCATGTGGATCTTTGATTGTCCTTGTGTGCCCTTCTCTTCCATTGTGTCCTTTCTGAGACAAGAAGGATGATAAGAAACTGTGGGTTCATACCGGTCCAAAAAGATGTGCTTTATTTTCTTCTCTCCACCTTTCCTCACCAATTTCCTTATTTGATCATTGCTGAGATGACATTTTCAGGGACAAGACACCACTCCTGAGGGGTGAGACTCAACTCAGAGCCTGTGTTTTATGTGTCTGTGGGGGATTGCATATTCCTACCTGCATCACTTTTACAGTTACCTACACTGAACATGACCTGCTGTTTTATTGCTCTGTCCTTTCCCTTTGACCTCTTCCTGCCATCCCCCCCTGAATGAGTAACTCATACCATCACCAAATGCAGCTGCCTCACCATTCACATCCTATTTAG
>NW_009646657.1:94884-102680 GCF_000708025.1 Charadrius vociferus
GCACTGTGGGAACAGCTCTTTTATTCCCACGCGGGTACAGAGGAGCATGGAGTGATGGTCCTCAAGAGTCAGCCCATCCCCTTCCCTAGTCTCCCCTTCAGCATCCTGACAGCTCTACAGCCTCCACTGCCAAGTTTTTCCTACCCTCTCACTGGAAAGACTCGCCTTACATGCCAGCATGTTGCAGACAGAGCTGTTAAGGATAGAAAGCCAGACCCAGACACGTTGTATGTGTTGTTTTTTCTTTTAAGCTGTCTGCAAATTCCAGGGATAAATTCTTGAAATGAAACATGATTGGTTCTTGCCAAGGGGCAAAGCAGAAGCAGCTAATGGTATCAAAAATGTCCCAGGTCAGCAGAGCTGATGTCAGTTTGATGGGAAATGTGTTAATACATTTATTTATGACCTTGCTAGACCATACGTAGAGACCAAGTAATTTAGCCATGCTTTTTAATAAGGCAGGCAAAGATCCAGCTTAGCCCTGGACATTGCACTCCAGTGCCTCCATCAAGTGGAAAAGGGAAGCTGCAGGAAGAAGGTGTCCCAGCTGCTAGCACTGCGGGCTCCCCAGCTCTCGGGTGTCTCAGTGGCAGGCAGGTCTGTGGGAAAGCAGTTTCCAGAACCCGTGGGAGACCCCAGATTTGGGAAGAGCACGCATGGTCTCTTGTTTGGCCAAAGCCCTCCAGCCCCTCTTTGCCCCCAATGCTCTCCTCCTGGACTTCTCCTCCCCAGTTCCTACAAACCCCAGTGCCTTTGCAAGGCAGCTCTACATTGCTGTCCTACACCTACTGCCAGCTTTCCTCTGGGAAAAAAACACCTGATTTACCTCTTTCCACCCACTGGGGGTGGACTTTGTGTCAGAGATGGAGCAAGACCTAGAGCGGTTTTAAGCAAACAGACTTCATAAGGCATCTCCTGCAAAGCAGAGTCAGGCTTGGGACACTGCACATGTTTCAAGCCTAAAAATGAGGAACCCTCTAGGGGTGTCTCTGGCACTACTTGCAGCAGGGAGGGGGCTGTGAATGTCCTACCTGAGCTCCAGGCCCCAAAATCAGGTGCCTGGAACTGTACTGGACAAGAGGCAAAACCATACAGCTATACCTGTTTTCTCCCTGCTGACCTGCCTTGGGTTGGTCATCACCCACTGTACACAGACTCCCAGAGGTCTTGGTGAGAAGGGACCTCTGCAAGTTTTCAGTCCAGCCTCCTGTGTGACGCAGGAAAGGCACAAGGCATCAAAGTGGGTCAGCAGGGAGGCTATCTAAACCACAAAATTCTGTGGTTGACTAAAGCAGGATGTCACCGGGGCTGTTCCTGCCTGTTCATGTGGGCTCACCTGCAGGCAGGGAAGCTTTGAGGCGCTGGTCAAGGACTCAAAGCAAGGCGCAGCGGGAACTTGGACAGCCAAGTGTGTAGATATTGAAAGAGACAGCAGCCCAGGCAGAAGATAATAATCTCCCTGGCCCACTTGGACAGTCAGTTCACCTGGAGATCAGCTGCCTGCTCTGCAGCCATGGGGGAGGTTGCTGTGGATGTTCTTGGGTCCAGATTTCACCAACTGTGAAACTCAGATGTGAGTCTCTATCAAAGCAAAAGGCAGAAATGAGCTTTTGTGGGTTTATACCGGTTTGCCTACATTCAACTCTCCTGCAAACACAGGGCTGGGAATAAGTGATGTGTGAAGGGTGAGATGCTGGCTCTTGTGCTCTCTGAGAAAAGTGCCTAAACCTAATCAGGGCAGCATAGGGGCAAACCTTCACCCAGCAAAAATTGTTAGAGCTGCCTTGTCTTTGATGATACTCATGATCTCCAAAGGATAGCTGGGAGGGTCAAAAGTCTGTCACTGGCTTTTGGCAGGGCACTGATTTTTGACCATCTCTGCAAGAGATGGCAGAAAGGAAACCCTTTTGTCTAGTTCAGAAGCCATGGAGATGTTCAAGCAGAAAAAGAAAAACTAAAACTCATATCTAGTATCAAATCAGGTCCAGAGTGTAATTAAGCATTTGCTGTGACCAAGACTAAGTGATCAGCAGAGCAATGGCACCCCCTTCCATCCCAGCTCCCTGCCAATAAGCAAGGAGAGCTGGGGGCAGGATGAGCCATAGGTGCCCTCCCTAAAGGAGCATCTAGGGTCGGAGGCGGTGGCAGCATGGGAAGCCTCCCGTGACAGCTCTGGCTTCAGCCTGGGGTAGCCTAGGAGCAGCAGGAGATGGAGGCTGAACAAGAGATGAGGCTGCATCATAGGTCCAAGGTCCATCTGGGAGACAGGACTGGGGAAAAGGCTACCTGCAGTGTAGGTCCAAGGTCCACCTATGCATAGGGAGATTAGAAAGGGATAGAGATAGACACAGGTAAAGGTACAGCCTAGGTGCTTCGGGCTGACATTAAATGGAGTCTACAGAGCCACGAGCAGAAGGTGAGGTTGGGCAGGGCTACTAAGAGCACTGCTGGTGCTTGCAGAGCCCTGGCAGATGGTCTACCAACTTCCCTCAGATGTCCCTTAAGAAGTGCTGTGGGTCACCATGGGGCTATGTCAGGGTGACATGGATCCAGGGCAGGGACACAGCATGGGGGCTTGGACCTGGGACAGAGATGGGGAGTCACAAAGATGCCCCAGAGGGGCATCAGCGTTACATCAGCGTTTACAGTGGGGGTAAACACTGAGGACCCCCAGGGCTGGGTGTAGCTTTGGAGCCCAGGGTCACAGACAGGCAGGGTTTGGGGCAGTGAAGGGGGGCAAAATCCAGGGAAGACACAGGGGCAAGACCCTGCAGCATCTGAGGGCCAGGGCTTGTGGTGGAGGCAACAAGATAATAAGCTAGGAGCCAAGGGGGACCTTGGCACAAGCCCCACAGCCTCTGCCAGATGATGCTCAGGACAGGGCTGGAAGCATGGCCGTCTCCCTGGCAGCACTGACAAGGAGCTGCCCTGCTCACCCACAGGTGATACAAGTCCCCAAGGAGACAACAGGCTGGGAATTATATGGCAGTTGAAACCAGGAAATCAATAGATGAAGAAATCTGATTATGGAGGAAGAAGTTGGGCAGAGACTGAACACAGGTTAGGGAGCAGCATCAAGCCCTGCCACGTCAGCAGAGCACTGCAGGGACTAACACTGCAGGTGCCAGCAATGTTCTTCTGCCCACCCAGCTCTCCAAGCTGGCCTGGAGTGGCAGTGGATGTGCTCTGCAAGGCAGCACAAGGCAGCACTAGGCAGTACTAAGCCTCCACTTGCTCCCTTTTCTGGAGGAGTTTCTTTTCCACCAAACCAAGGAAACCCCAGCGTGGCCCTAAGTACATAGGAGACACCTGGTATCACAGAATCACAGAATGGTTAGGGTTGGAAGGGACCTCTGGAGATCATCTAGTCCAACCCCCCTGCCAGAGCAGGGTCACCTACAGCACGTTACACAGGACAGCGTCCAGGCGGGTTTTGAATGTCTCCAGAGTGGGAGACTCCACCACCTCTCTGGGCAGCCTGTTCCAGTGCTCCACTACCCTCAAAGTAAAGAAGTTCCTTCTCATGTTAAGATGGAACTTCCTATGTTCAAGTTTATGCCCATTACCCCTCGTCCTATCACTGGGTGCCACTGAAAAAAGACTACTCCCATCCCCCTGGCATCCTCCCATTAAGTATTTGTATGTATTAATAAGATCCCCCCTCAATCTTCTTTTCTCTAGACTAAAGAGACCCAAGTCCCTCAGCCTTTCCTCATAAGAAAGGTGCTCCAGTCCCCTAATCATCTTTGTTGCCCTTTGCTGGACCCTCTCCAGCAGTTCCCTGTCTTTCTTGAACTGGGGAGCCCAGAACTGGACACAGTACTCCAGATGCGGTCTCACCAGGGCAGAGTAGAGGGGGAGGATGACCTCCCTCGACCTGCTGGCCACACTCTTCTTGATGCACCCCAGGATGCCATTCGCCTTCTTGGCCGCCAGGGCACATTGCTGGCTCATGGTCATCCTGTTGTCCACCAGGACTCCCAGGTCCCTCTCCACAGAGCTGCTCTCCAGGAGGTCAGCCCCCAACCTGTACTGGTGCATGGGGTTATTCCTCCCCAGGTGCAGTACCCTACACTTACCCTTGTTGAACTTCATAAGGTTTCTTTCTGCCCAACTCTCCAGCCTGGCGAGGTCACGCTGTAAGGCAGCACAGCCTTCTGGCGTGTCAGCCACTCCTCCCAGTTTTGTGTCATCAGCAAACTTGCTGATGGTACACTCTATCCCTTCATCCAGATCATTGATGAATATGTTGAACAAAACTGGGCCCAGTACTGACCCCTGAGGGACACCACTTGTTACTAACCTCCAACTAGACTCTGCGCCACTAACCACAACCCTCTGAGCTCTATCTGTGAGCCAGTTCTCAATCCACCTCACCGTCCATTCATCTAAGCCACACTTCCTAAGCTTTCCTGTGAGGATGATGTGGGAGACAGTGTCGAAAGCCTTGCCAAAGTCAAGGTAGACAACATCCACTGCCCTCCCCTCATCCACCCATCTAGTTACTTTGTCATAGAAGGCTATCAGATTAGTCAGACATGACTTCCCCTTGGTGAATCCATGTTGACTACTTCTGATAATCTTCTTTTCATCCAGGTGCTTTGAGATGACTCCCAGAACAAGCTGCTCCATCATCTTCCCAGGGATGGAGGTGAGGCTGACCGGCCTGTAGTTTCCCGGGTCATCCTTCCTGCCCTTTTTGAAGACTGGAGTGACATTGGCTATCCTCCAGTCCTCAGGCACCTCACCTGTCCTCCAGGACCTTTCAAAGATAATGGAGAGAGGCCCAGCAATGACTTCCCCCAGCTCCCTCAGCACCCGAGGGTGCATCCCATCAGGCCCCATGGATTTATGTATATCCAATTTATCTAACTGATCTTTAACGTGCTCCTTGTCAACCAAGGGATAGTCTTGTTTCCCCCAGACTTTCTCTGTTACCTGCAAAGTCGGGGTCTCACAAGGACTGGCCCGAACAGTGAAGACAGAAGCAAAGAAGGCATTTAGCAACTCCGCCTTCTCTGCATCATCCGTCACCACAGCACCTGTCTCATTCAACAACGGGCCCACATTTTCCCTAGTTTTCCTTTTGTCTCCTATATACTTAAAGAAACCCTTCCTGTTGGCCTTGACATCCCTCGCCAGGTTCAATTCCAAGGCTGCCTTGGCTTTCCTTGTTTCCTCCCTGCATACCCTGACAGCATTCTTGTATTCCTCCCAAGCAGTCAGCCCCTTCTTCCACCTATTGTAAACTCCCTTCTTCCACCTGAGCCTTTTCAGAAGGTCCCTGCTCAGCCAAGCAGGTCTCCTTCTCCCCTTGCCTGATTTCTTTCTCTTTGGGATGCACTGATCCTGAGCTTGGAGGAGGTGACGCTTAAATAGCAGCCAGCTCTCTAGAGCCCCCTTACCCTCTAGAGCCCTTTCCCATGGGATTTGCCCAAGCAATTCTTTGAAACGATCAAATTTAGCCCTCCTGAAGTTTAGGGTTTCAACTCTACTTGTCATTTTGTCTATTCTACACTTAATCCTGAACTCTATCTTCTCATGATCGCTGCAGCCCAGTCTGCCCCCAACCTTTACATCCTCCACCAGTCCCTCTTTGTTTGTGAGTATCAGGTCCAGTAAAGCACCTCTCCTTGTAGGTTCCTCCACCACCTGAGTCAAAAAGTTGTCATCAATGCACTGGAGGAACCTCCTGGACTGTACGTGCCCAGCTGTGTGGCCTTCCCAGCAGATATCAGGGTAGTTGAAGTCCCCCATGAGAATCAAGGCCTGTGATTGTGAGGCGATTCTCACCTGTCTGTAGAAGGCCTCATCAACTTCCCCATCCTGATCAGGTGGCCTGTAATAGACACCCACAACTGTGTCTCTCATATTACCCTGCCCCTTGATCCTTACCCACAAGCTCTCAACTTGCTCTTCATCTGTTCCCAGGGAGAGCTCGATACGTTCCAGTTGCTCTCTCACATAAAGAGCAACTCCACCGCCTCGCCTCACCGGCCTATCCTTCCTAAAGAGAACATAGCCCTCCATGACAGTGTTCCAGTCATGTGAGCCATCCCACCACGTCTCAGTAATTGCAATGAGATCATGGTCCTGTGACTGCACACAGATCTCTAACTCATCCTGTTTATTCCCCATGCTACACGCACTGGTGTACAGGCACACGCATTGGTGTACAAGTGATACATGGTATGGGGCACAGCTGTCCCTTCCCACCCTGACATCTTGATCCTTCTTCCTCCCCATTTGTTTCAACAAGGCATTTCCAAGATCTCAAAGCTCGGTCAACAGGTGAGCATTAGAAAGCCAGAGTCTCCAGTTCATTCAGAGGTTTCTCTGGTATTGTCCACTCCTTCACCAACATGGGAGGCCAGGCTGGCTGGGCAGGTGGATCTTTCGAGACACAAGACAAATTTGCTCTCAGTGCTTCCTGAAGCAGACCATTTTTTCCAGCATTCCTGTTGGCAAACATGGACCACAAAACTAAAAAAGAAGAGGAAGCAAAATGGACCACGTGGTTTTGTGAGAAACGCACTCACCATATTGAATTTGAGTCGGGGCAAATTCGGTGGAGCAAAGAATATTTATTACAGCGCTGGGAGTTACACAGGGGATTTCTCCCCCTGTGGCTCATTTTCCCTTTACAAATGCTTGGGTTTATTTCATGTTCCTTATTGAAATTTTAAGAAAAAACTTATTCATGTTTTTTCTTCAAAAATAATTTGCATAATCAATGAGTTTTTGGAACGCAACCCACCCCCAATTATATAATCAATGAGGTCTTAGAATACAACCCACCCCCCAATTACATAGTCAATGAGTCCTTGGAATGCAACCCACCCCTGAACATGCCCCCTCCTTTCTAGTGGGGCAGGCGATATGCTTCTTCTTTAAGTGTCTTCCTGGTTGTTATCGAAGGGAGGCTCAAAGTCTTTATCACCATGTCCTTCTTGTGGCTTCTTTATTCTTTACACTTCTGTGGTTATCTTAGCTAACTACACCACCTTTTGTTTTGCAATGGTTCGGTACTTCCAGCTGTTGCTTTTATCTGATATCCTATCTGACACTATCCCTTTTCCAAACGCATTGCAAGCACACACCCATCTTAGCTGAAGCCATAGCAAGCACACATCCATTTTAGCTGAAGCAATATTCTTTTGCTAAATTACTTACTACAGTTTCCAGCAACCATGTGTTGCAGCGGTACAGAGACAAGAGCAGCTTCTACAGAGAAGATGCTTTGAATGTGGTATCTTGAGATATCAGCAGTGTCAGCAGCCTTTCCCAGAGTCTCCAGCAAGCCGTGGGCAAGATGGGGACTTGTTGGCGCTCATAACACGGCTCTGTGGGACAAGCCATGGTGGCAGGCAGAAAGCAGCTTTCCTTGAGCGTTACCCAGCCCCATCTTGTGGCAAGGATCAGCAAAGCCTCCAAGAGCAGCAGCTAGTTTGCCACCACCACGTCTGCCTGCTGTGTGGGCATCAGTGTGGTTTCCCGGACATGTCTTCTCCTGTCCTACGTTCCTGCTTAAGGCATTCCCTCTCCTCCATCCCATCTGCAGGCAGGAGTGACAGCGTTGGCCCGAGCTGCAGCCAGACAGCTCTGGTACATGCACATGCCCTCGGTGCTATCACCTGAGCCCTGAGCCTGCTGTGGGGTTTGTGCAAACAGACTGGGCATGTCTTGACTGCAGAAGCACATGTTGGTGAGTTATTGCCCATATCCTCTATTTGCCACCTCATTGTGGTCTCCATTCCTGGTCCATCTTGCATTTCTAGAGGCCATCAAGGTAGCTC
>NW_009646657.1:102716-103258 GCF_000708025.1 Charadrius vociferus
GAACAACAGTGAGAAGCACCAGGCAGATGCCCTTCTCTCCGCAGAGAGCGATGGGGTCCTCTCTCCATGGTGGCTGATCAACCCCAGGCTGGGAGCAGCTGGTGTCACACAAGTAGTGACAAATGCATATGGGGGTTGGTGGACCTTCGTCATATTCTTCTTTGAGAACAGCGAGAATCCAGATAGGGATGGAATCACTCAAAGGGGCCAGTATGGAAGGTGTCATGCTGTCCCCAGCCAGCAATGGCTAGCAAACACAATCCAAATCAATAGCCCAAAGCATAAGGTAGGAAGCGCTTTAGATGGGGAACTGGAAACTGTCCCAGATCACCAGCTCCCATACAGAGGGAGAAGGAGGTAGATCTTGATTTCCACCTCTTTGGCTTTGCAAATCCGGAATGGTGTGGATAGCCAGACACGGGGGCTTTTGTGGTAACAGCAGGGTACCGACTGGTCTGCAACGGGGTGCGGCGCTCTTGCCCAACCCCTGTACGAGCGGTGACAGGACTCTGCCACGACGTCATCTCTCCGCGCCCGGCCCC
>NW_009646657.1:103681-135963 GCF_000708025.1 Charadrius vociferus
GGGCAGAGGCTGGGCTGGGCTGGGCTGGGCTGCTCTGCTCCGCTCCGCTCCGTAGGACGCGAGATTCCCAATGGGCGAATGCAGGGGCTTTGGAGAGGAGGTGAGATTTGAGGTAGAGGCACAAGTAAATACGTGAGACCGGAGTGTGATGACCCAGTGACCTTCAGCTTGTTAAAGTGACAGTGCAAGCAGAAGAATATTAAATAAAACCAAAATCTCACATTTTGCTCAAAAAAAAAATTTCAATATGTTGCTCAAAATAAGGATTATTTAGTTTTTACCAAAGTCTCTGCATGGCTTTGCTGAGCAGGGTTCAGTAAGGTACTGCGTTCAGCTTTACAGGCCAGGTGATTATTTTTTTCTGCCTTTGTCCAGTTGTGTAGAAAGGAAGCTATAACTCTCCTGAGAGACTGGGAGAGGGTTTAATGTTAATATATACCCAATAACAAATAAACAGACATGCAAGCAAAAGCCTACTGTTGTATCTCCCTAACACAGGGCACATCATGTGCCTGTGGCCTTCAGTAAGTTGGGGAAGTTTTGGTCATTGTGTAGATTTACAGCAGAGTTCTGGCAGAGCAGTCCTGCTTTAAACACTGAAAATTGTTTCATGGTTTCTGTCTTCTCAGCCTTGCATTTCATAAATGGCTACTCAACCTAAATACTGCTTCAGCTGCTAAGCTGAAATGGCAGTGAAACGCTGCTTTACTGTATGAAAATTCCTTGTATTAGATGTGCAAGTGCTTATCCTCCTGTGTGTTTAGAAGGTCTAAAAAAGCTGCACTTTGAGCATGCCTAGTTCAGCTAAGAAGACTAAAATATGCTAATTTCGTTGTGTTTTCTTTCAGGCAAGAATTCATATCAGCCCTGAGCAGAATTTGCAATATGGTTGGCTGGCTTATATGTTGGGAGATAGAGCTACAAAAAAGTTCACTGAATACAGCAAGGTCTTTACAGTGGATGGAAACTTATCTTCTGGGAAGGGGAAGCTTGCAAAACAAATAGCAGAAAAACTGGGTACATCTTATTTTATCTATTTATCTAATAGTTAATAGAATTTAACAGTGTAATTGTGATTCTCATGTAAAGAAAGTTAGCTCACCACACCAGCAATTCTTGACTAGCAAATTATTAGTTACGCAATGCTGCAGTTAATGTGGAAGGCTCATAGATAAGGGGAGAATAAAATGCTGGTGAGGTTTGGGATGAGGATGGGACGCTTGTCAGATCTGCGGGATACTTCTGTCGGTATGATTTGTTGTGAATGAAATTTCAGTTCTAATGAAGTCAGTTTGCTTACCGAGCTCCTAGCTCTGATAGAGTCACCGAGCACGTTTAGAGGTAGGATTTTCTGCATGGGCGTATGCAGAACATCAAGGTAATTAGAGTACTGGTGGTAAAAAGGCTCTGCTCAGAACGATAGCTCAGCTATCACTGGGGAGGTGAAAGGTGGCAATATTTCAAATTAGGGTTTGTCTGCCCTCTGTGATGTGATTGACCAAAGGATTTTGTGCTGTTTTCAAGAGTTGTTTAAAGTACAGCTGTATATCTAAATGAATTCAATAGATGTTTACTGTAAACAAAAAAAAACCCTTATTATTTTGATTGGTACTCTGTTGTGGGTTTGTTTTTTGTCAGGAATGAAATATTTCCCAGAAGCAGACATCCATTACCTAGACAGAATCACAGGAGACGGAACGCTGCTGCATGAGAAATTTAATGGTTTCTGTAATCTAGAGAGGTTTTACAATGACCCAAAATGCCCTGATGGACACTCTTATCGACTGCAAGCTTGGTTGTTTGGTAACCGTGTTTTACAGTATGCTGATGCATTGGAGCATCTGCTGACTACAGGTTAGATTTCACAGTAAATAAATTTCATTTATAAATTAACTCCCAAGTACTCCCAAGCTGTTTTGAAATGCTTTGCTAGTATCTGCATTTTAAAATGAAAGGCTCTTATATTGTTAAGCTTTTTATATTTTTCCTCCCTTAGTGAGTACAGGTTAACAGCCCATTTAGAAAACTCCCTTGTGCACTTTCTGGTAGAACAGTATCTTGTATCATTTCTAGTAAAGGAAATAATGTATCAGTTACCAAATTAATTAGTTTTAATTTGGCAATCGCTGATGATTATTTTCAGCCTTTTTAAATCTTTTCTTAGACTTAGTTCCTGATGGTGTCTTTTGTTCAGTCTTTTTCATTAATTAAATACTGTTTTGTGGTAGTATTGTTATAATTTGAGTGTCTTCTAGCGAGAAAAGATTCCCTGTACCAACACTGATTTACTTGTTGCTTGTGCCTTCATCTGTTTTGGAAAATACTTATTAAAAGATATGAATGCCGTAAAGTTTCAGACACATGTAACTGTACTCCTTAAGTATAGTAGTACTTAGCCACTGCAGTGGTAGGCACAGTAGGAGAATATATGGGTGAGACGGGCATGTTCAGCATACATATCCGGTAGGTTTGTGTGAGCCAAAACCTTGTTCTTCTCTTTTGTTTAAAATTTCTAGAAAAACATTCAGAAAATTGACCTTAAGAGCAGTACTGTCTTTAATTTTAAATGTTGCTGCTAACAGTCTCTTTAAGCCTTGTTGACTGGAACGTACTTTGAATTGCAGGACAAGGTGTGGTGATGGAACGCTCTCCTTACAGTGACTTCGTATTTCTGGATGCAATGTTTAAACAAGGCTACATCCACAAACGATGTAAGTTGCTTGCATGCGAAAGGAAGTTATTTTGCCATAACCTGTTAGAAGTGTGGTAGTACAGTTTTTTAAAAGAAGCAAAAATGCCTGCTTGGAAGATGGACTCTTAAATATTCGAGTTGTTCATAAGATGCTTAGCACCTTGCTGTTGTATGCATCAAGGACCAACCTCAAGCCATGAAACTTCTGGTTTTTCTTCAAGGCTTTGGTTCTGCTTATATGTTAAAGAGCATGTGTTCTGTGTATTGCTCGTGTCCTGTCAGCTAGAGACTCCTGTAGTTCCCTGGAAATGTGGGTGAGAATGCTAATGAAGACTAGAGGTCCTTCAGGCAGATGGTGGTCTTGCAGCATTAGGTGGAAGGTAAATAATGGGTCAGCAGGGTTTGGCTTACTTGTCTTAAATGGCCAGCTCACTTTTGAATCTCAAAGAACACAAATGTTGCTCTCGTCTTCAAGAAAGGCAAGGAGGAGGATCCAGGGAGCTACAGGCCAGTCAGCCTCAGCTTCATTTGCAGGAAGGTGATGGAGCAAATCCTCCTGGAAGCCATTTCCGAATATATGGAGAACATGAAGGTGATGGAGAATAGTCATCATAGCTTTATGAGAAGGGAGTCACATTTAAACACGTGATAGTTAGCTCCTCATAGAAGGAGTGGATGAGTGGAGAGGAATGGATATTTTTAATCTTAACTTAAGCAAGACTTTCAGTGATGTCTCTCATAACCTCCTCATTGACAAGCTGATGAAGTATGGATTAGATATGTGGGTAGTAGATTGAAAAGTGGATGAACTGCAGGGCTCAAAGGGTTGTTATCAAAAGCGCAAAGCCCAGCTGGAGGCCAATAACTAGTGGTCTATCCCAGGGGAAGATACTGCAGCTGAACCAGGTTTAAACTGGGACTGGTACTATTTAACATATTTGGCAACATGGACAGTGGGATCCAGTGCACCCTCAGCAAGGTTGCTAATGACGCCAAGCTGTGTGGAGCAGTCAACATATTGGAGGGAAGGGATGCCACCCAGAAGGACCTGGACAGGCTGGAGGGTGGGCCTGTGCAAACCTCATGAAGTTCAACAAGGCCAAGGGCAAGGTGTCCTGCATACAGGTTGGAGCAATCACAGGCAGAAATACTGGCTGGGTGGACAATGTATTGAGAGCAGCACGGAGGAGAAGGACTTGGAGGCGGTGGTTGATGAGAAGCTCAACATAAGCTGGCAATGTATGCTCACATCCCAGAAGGCCAACCACATCCTGGGTGGCATCAAAAGAAGTGTCGCCAGCAGGTCGAGGGAGCTGATTCTCCTCTTCTGCTCTGCTCTTGTGAGACCCCACCTGGAGTGCTGCGTCCAGCTCTGGAGTCTCAGGAGCTGTTGGAGAGAATCCAGAGGAGGGCCACAAAGATGATCAGAGGACTGGAGCACCTCCCCTATGAAAACAGGCTGAGAGAGTTGGGGTTCTTCAGCCTGGAGAGGAGAAGCCTTCCAGTGTCTGAAGGGGGCCTAAAAGAAAGCTAGAGAGGGACTTCTTACAAGGGCATGTAGTGATAGGACGAGGGCTTCAAACTGGAAGAGGGTAGATTTAGATTAGATATCAGGAAGAAATTTTTCACTATGAGTGTGGTGAGGCACTGGCACAGGTTACCTAGGGAAGCTGTGGGTGCCCTATCGCTGGAGGTGTTCAAGGCCAGGTTGGAAGGGACTTTGAGCAGCCCGGTCTAGTGGAAGGTGTCCCTGCCCATGGCAGAGGGGTTGGAACTAGACGATCTTTAAGGTCCCTTCCAACCCAAACCATTGTATGATTTAAAACGTGGATGACAGGACAAATCTGCAGGCTCAGCAGATTTGCAGGTAAAGCAAAGTTGGAAAGGTAATGGTTGATAACACCATGTGTCTTTGGCGCCATGGAGAAATAGCTGGATGGTAACCTCATGAAGTTTGATAAAAAGGAATGCAAAGTCCTGTACCTGGGAAGGAATAGCTGCAGGCACTGGTATATGCTGCAAGCCAACTGACTAGAAAGTAGTTTTGCAGAGGAGGACCTGGGGTTTCTGGTGAACACCAAGTTGAATGTGAGTCAGCAATGTGCCTTTGTGGCAAAGGATGCCACGAGTGTCCTGGGTGCTGCATGATCAAGAGTGTTGTCAAGGGAAGTGATTACTGAATCTGGAGTATTGTGCCCAGTTCTGGACTACTAGTTAAAGAAAGATAGGAACTTACTGGAGCGAGTCTAGCAAAGGGCCATGAAGGTCACTCAGAAACTAAAGCATCCAGTGTATGAGAAGAGACTAAGAGAGATGGGATTTTTTTGGCCTGGCGAAGAGAAGGCTTGGGGGGATATGTATAAATACCTGATGGTATTTACACATATAAATACTTGATGGGGAGTAGTATTGGATGGAACCAGTCTTTTCTCAGTGGCATCTAGAGAGAGGACAAGAGGCAAAGGGCCTTTTGTGATTCTGTGGTTTGGTGTCGTGAGTGCTGAGCTCCTGAGCAGTGTGGTGTTACTGTGCTGGTGCATTGTGGGCAGACACCTGGAATCTCCATCCCTTGGCTAGGAATCAAGCGGTTACGTGACATACACAGGAGACCAGCCACAGCCTAAACATGCAGACTTAACAGCTGAACAAAAGTTTGAAAGTCTGTAGAAAAAAACTGTAAAGCCCAGTCATCAGCTGACCCCTTAGTAAACCGCTATTTAAATTCTTCTTTCTGCCTGTTCTTAGCGAATTTGGTATTTTGGCTACTCCTGAGGTGAAGATAATTGTTTCCCTGACTGCCTTGTGTTTCTGCTGTCTTGTTTGATTTGGCTTAGATTTCAGGAGGTGTATATTTGGTTTTTAATGCCTGCTGTAAGTTGCAGCTTCTTGCTGAATGAGTTTGAGAGCTGGTTATAATGAACTACGTCTTACTGCTTTGTGTTGGCAAGGGAAACAAAGCCCAGCAACCCACAATTTATATTTAATATAAAATTCCAACAACAGCTAATGGATTATACTGAAATCCTTAAAAAGCAAACATCTTGATTTAGAGATACTGCTGACTGCTGCTTACTGTGGTGGCAAGCACAGCAGGCTTTAAATTTTTCATGAACTGTTTGAATTTGAAAGCCTGGCGCTACATTTCTAGCTAAGCTGGTGAGCCTTACTGAGGAAAGCTTCCACCTGAGCTATGTTTAATGGATCCTGTGCTATTCGTGCCACTTAAATTTGAATAGATGCTTCCCCTGAATTTGTGTGGCTTCCCAATCACCAACTATTACAGCAGATATGCTTCAGGTTATTCACATGGTAGAAGGGACCCAGTTGCACAGACCTGACCAACTCCTCTCAGATACATTTTTCTGTATGGGCAGGTGAGGTCGTCCAGTCCTGTCCTCCAAAGTGGAGTCTGGTTGTCGTGTTTTTTGGAGAGTAGATCTGTTGCTCGCATAGAGCACAGAGCTATTGAGCAACAGTAGTGCAGAGTATGCCTCCAGTACAGGTGAAGAGGGACACTGGTGTGTTGGTGACCTCTTAAACTATTTGCTTTACCTCAGTGTGATTTTGTGTATGCACTGGAAGGCAAGGCAAATGCCTGCCTGGTCCTTGGGTTTCCCCCCACAGTGGGAAATAGAGTACTTCTTTCAAAATCTTCTTGAAGCATGGAACTTTTTTTCCATTACCACCTTTGCCACACTATCATCTTTGTAGTAGGATAGGGCCATTTATTTTGTGTACGAGGCTGTGGCAGAACACAACCCCAGCCAGAGGTCCCCTCAGGTGACCTGAGTGCTGCAGTCTCTCCCCAATATTTTGAGCAGCTGTCTCTAAACAATGGAGGAAAAACCTAGGTTTCTCTAAACTTAAGTCAGAAATAAATGCCCTCTTTGGTATAACTGATGTTAGATTCTTTTATCTCAGTGCATGTAGCTTCTTAGTTTAGTTGTGTTTTATCTTCTGTTTCTGGAAGATTGTTAATTCTAAAAAATTCTAAATCCTATCTGAGGAAAAGCCTACCCTAAACTTGCTATATCAGCCAAGAAGAGGAGACTACACATAGAAAGGGGATGGGATTTATTTGCCAATAGAATGTGTTTAGCAACTGCAGGAAAAGACACTCAAGAAATGATTGCAGATTCATTACCTGATAAGTCAGAATTTTAATGCTGTTCCTATTGCAAAATGTCCTCATTTGCAAAATGTGTTCAGCTGGGCTGCCTTTAGCTCTCCAGTGTGCTTGGTTTTGCTTCTTTATACAGGTCTTGATCACTACAAGGAGATCAAAGAGATCAGCATTTGTGAATTCCTGCCGCCTCACTTGGTCATTTATATAGATGTACCTGTCCCAGAGGTGCAGAAGAGGATTCAAGAGAAAGGAGAGGTAATTTTATCTCTTGCCACTGTTACTGCCTGCTAGTGTCTGCCATTAATTACATGTGTAATTATGTGTGAGTCTGTGGGGTTTGCTGCAGAATTCTGCTTCTGAAAAGCTTCTCGTCCTCTTAGGTGTAAGAACTGTGTATTGGTGATGACTCTATGGATATTCTGGTATGCTTGCTTTAAAAAAAAAAAAAGCAAAAATTAACTTTTTTTGACCGTGTCAAAATGCTGTCATTTTTGTAATGAGAAGCTCTGTAAAAATCATCTGACCTTAAAAAATTGCCTTTGTAGCTGCTATTTCAGGAGTCATGTCTGGGTAATATGCTTGTTGTGGCATTATCAGTGCTTCCTGGGTGCCAGAAGCCCCAGCTGTCTGTGCCCTTCTCCAGTTTCCCCAGTTGACTGCTGTTTCAGATCTGAGTTGATGTTAATGTGTGGGTCACTTGTGATCAGCAAGTTCAGTAACTTCCTGAAATGAAGAAATTTACTGCTTCGTGCTGCTGTGTTAACACAGCAAACCCACCAATTTTAAACTTAAAACTGATTGTGTTGGTATTCCATGATATATAAAATCCAGGGTGCTTTCTGGCTAATCTAATATCAAGTTGATAAGAAATACAGTTCCTCCTTATCACTAGTGTAACTTCAGTTTAGTCTGAGATCATGATAGGTGACTCTTAACCTATTGTTGATCTTTTTGACAGTTGTGGGACATACTCTGAGACTTGCTCTCAAAACCCTTTGAGGGTGGCATAGTTTCTCTCCAAGATGTCTTTTTTTTAAGTCATGGTGTTGGATGCAGGCTACTGTTAAAAAGCAAAGAAAATTAACTTAATTCTGTAGTACTGTCTTCAAATTACCTCTCTCGTTATGTTAGCTCATTGGATTACTGGGTTATTGAAATATTCTTGTACCAGAAAAGCTGTAGAGTACTTTTGTATAATGACTAATCTAAATAAAGTTTTTGGTTTGGATTTTTTCTTCCCCCTTCTGTGATATTTGGACATGTGCTTGTAACTGTTCTCAGATGAGTTAGGAGGATTAAATTATGTTTACCTTGTACTTTGTTCAAATGCTAAGGAAAATTGTAGTCAAGTGAAGTATTTAACTGTGGAAAACCTGATGGATTCAAAGAAAACTTTGATTTATTACTAAAAAATTCTCAGGTCTCTTAAACGCTTGGCTATGCCTACTTCTCTCGAAGCACGTGTGTATGTTAGTGTGCTAGTAGCATTTCGTTTTGCAGTTTTCCTGCTCGTTTAAGAGGGAGGCTGATGATTACCGAAGGGAAGCGACTTGAGAGTTGTAAATGGAAGACTGCCCTTGCTGCCTCGTGATCTGCGTGGCCTGAGTTGCTTAGTCTGCTGGTCGAATGACTCTCCTCTTCTGCCCTCCAGCAGTTTAGGCCATGACTGAACATGCCTCTGTGCTTTAACGAACAAGATACTTTTGTATAGGAAAACCATAGCTTTTTTGTTTTAGCAACTTCAGTGACAGAATTAGAAGCTTCTTAATGTAACTTGGGAACCTGAGTTCTTTGCCCTTGTGAGCATAAAGGTAGGTGGCATATTTGAGACCTTCTGGCTGAAATTGCTGGTGTAATGTCCTTGGGGCAGTGGCACTGCTGAACAGTACTGCTTGTTTGGAGATGGTATTTTTGGGAATTCTGCCTTCTTGGCAGATGGAGTGTTTCACTTTTATTCAGCGTGCTGTTGTTGCAGGGCACTGGAAAAAAAGGCCTCCAGTGGGCCCAACAAGTAGAGACACAGATCCATTCAACATAATGGGCACCTTGGGTGAACATTTCAAGCAGGAAAAGTAATTTAATTTTAGGGTTGAACTGAAGGAACACATGGTAGATTATAGAAATTCCAGGCATTTTGCAAGTGTAGCATTAAATTACACTGTGCGGAAGATGGACTGTTTAACAGCAGATAGGATAACCATGAAATTTCAAAGAAAGATTTTGGAGTGGGTGGTTGTAGTGGATGGTTGCCCATGCACTTGTCTGAAACTGTGGAAACGGATGCGTGTTGGCCCGTCGTTGAAAAGGCAGACTTGGACAATCTTCTCATATTTTCTGGATGATTATGTATAACTTCCTTGAATGTGCAGGTAGGTAGGATTGATCAGCCCTTGGAATGCTAATCTTTTTGATGCTGTTGTTGTATTGTTCTCTTAGTTTATGCAGACTTAGAGAGAATCAGCTGATTCCTGTAACAAACTGAAATAATTGGAAGAAAGTTTTTTCACTTTTACATTCTTCTGTTTAACCGGCCTTTCCCTTTCTTTCTAGATACCCTAGTGTATCAGAAAAATCTTATTCATATGGATAATCATTAAAACCATGGACATAATAGTACAGGGCAAGGCAGTGATTAGTGCAGACTGACTTGTTTGTTAGAGTACTCTAGATATTTAATGCTACGTAAGAAATTCTAAACACTCCAAATGTCTTAATTCTGAAACTTTCATTAATGTGTATGTGGTTCACTTGGGTGTTTGACTGCTAATACAAGAATGGGCTCTTGGCAGATGGTGTAGCAGCACCTTCTGCTTAGGCTGGAATCTGCGCTGGTGGGGAAAAGAAAGAAAACTCATTTCACAACATTGTCTTCTGTTTGGTTTTAGCCATATGAGAAAAAGGTGTCACCTTTGTATCTCCAGAACATTGAGGATGCTTACAAGAAAACCTTCTTGCCAGAGATCAGGTTAGCAAGCCAAAATGTTTTGTCTGTTAAATCTTTGAGTAAAAATGTGTGCAAATCCTAAAATCTCTGCTAATACAAGCAAATAAAATCATGTAGTATGAGAAATCCTCCTTGTGCTATGTGGTACAATATTATGTCCTAATGATGGGATATTGCATCCATGGCATAACAACTATGTATACTTGTGTGTAATTACCACTGGTATCTGAGAAGCCTGATGCCAGTGTTAGAGTACTGGAAGATTAAAAAGTAAGTATTTTTAGGTGTGAACTTTATAAAGCAATGTTTTTTGACTCTTAACAGATTCACAGTGAGTGGAGTGTTGTACAATATTAAATTCATTGGATTTCATTAACTGACCTACCTAAAATGTTGCAAAGCTAGTAACCCTGATATGCAGTATGTTTTTTCATCCTGGTGTCCTGGGGCATTGCAATTTGCTGTCATGGAGTCAGATACAGGGAAGCATAAACTTTTTCATATTTAAAAGAGCACTTCAGGAGCAAAGCCAGGAATCTGGTCTGTTTGCTCTGCAAAAACAAGTTCTGTCTCCCGTGCTGACAGTGTTCTGTATGTGGTTGTTGTCGACATCTTTGCTTTTCTTTGTTAGCTTGCAGCAGTGGTTGGAGTGCTTCTCTTGGAGTGATGTCCAGAATGCCATAGCTATAGCTGTGTGTTTGTGTGACCTGACGAGAGTGTGATGTGATACGAACTTTTCTCAGGCCTTTTAGATAGTTTGGAATTTTTCTCTCCTAAAAACTCCTTTCATTTGTCATAGCTTTGGCTAGTTTCTTGATAGTGGTATGGAGGGAGAGGAGAAAGGCTTTCAGGTAAGGGAATCTTTCCCTTTTCTAGTTCTGTTTCTCCACCTCATGAGGCATACATCTGATAGCCTTCCACATTTTGAAAGGATTTGGTGGACGACTTAGTGCTGGTAAATAAAGACTGCACTGCGACCTGCTCTGAGAGACTAAAGGTGCTCTTCTCTGGGATCCCCTGGCTTTCTCTAGCTGGGAAGCAAGAATGTGTGCACTTTAAACTTGAGATGAGACTATTATAGTTTGCCAGCTATCCTCATTCTTATAAAAGAGCTCTATCAAAAATCAAATTGTCCTAAAAATTTTGCACATGAATGTAAGCAGTCTTGGTCTATAAACAAATAGCTTTCTGGAAGGGAAACTCTTAAGGGTCACAGAGCCAGGCCTACTTTATATCAAAACAATCTGTAATTGTGCAAGGTTTGGTGTGTGCATGAGGCTGATTGAGTTGCATTTAATTCAAAGTAGATCTTCAGGTATATTGTAGCCTGCTTGTTTCCCCTTGCTTTCTTGCTCCACCTCCCAGGGTAAATCAGCGTAATTGCACTGTCAGCAATTGAACTGAGTAACTTCATATTAGGCTTGTCATTAATACAGGTCAGAAGTTGTTGGTGCAATATGTGGTCAGCTGCATCCCAGTACATCCCCCACATGGACCTCTGAAGGAAACAGGGGCTAAGGATGGAAAGGGAGGGTGGATAGCCATGGGACTGTCATCCCCCTGAGGGCAGAACTGTTTTTAATTTACTGGTGAGGAGAAAAAATGCTGCTTGTTCTTTGGATCAAATCGAGACCCAGAAATATACTGTGGTGTTTAGTGAGGCTAAATCCTAGACCTGGTCTTTTCAACGTTTTCCCCTTTGTCTGTACATGGTCAGTACACTTGTTAAGCAAGCACCCTCTGGTTGGCATCTTCATCAGCGGATGGGCTTGCAATAGCTTGTCAGATCAATCTTTGTGCTTGGGTCTGAAGAAGAATGTCTCTGTCCCCTTGTGAAATGTGTGAAATGTATGAATGTGTGAAAGTTCAGCTTTGCGCATCTCTGGACCTCACTGATGGCTTGTGTATCGGATAAACGTACAGAAGCTTCAACCGTCTAATTGTTTGCTGGCTTGCAAAGTGATGCAGTGAACTATATTCAAGCCTGGTTGTTATTCTGCAGGCAGACTAAGTGTTTCATCCCCTGACTCTTGAGGATGATCAAAATCTGGTTTGAACAGGCTAAAAAGTTACAGACTTTTGAACAAACTCCTCCATACTTTCCATGTTCATGCTTATGTTTGCTTGGTCTCTTGCTTTTCTTGAAATGCAGCAGGAAAATAGACTAGTATGTTACTTAGCAAAATTCCTGTTACCTTGTTCCATTTAATTGGAGCAACTTGATGCTACTTGAAGTGGCATGTTTTATAGTGGATATTTGGCTATCTTAAAATTCGTGCTTCCTTTCTAGTCTGATGTGTTTATGAACGTCTTTTTAATGTTTCTTTTGATGGTGATTTGTGAGCCTGGTGCAGTGGCAGGTACTACCTCGTGATTTTGAACAGGCAGCTTTTGTTTTTTGCTTGATTTTTCTTTTCCTGGACCAAAGCCCTAAGACTGCTAATGTTCTCTTTCATATCCAATACTGCTTCCACTGAACAGCTGTTTTCTCTTAATGAGAGCTCTAATAATCTGTAGAGTATCAAGTGATTT
This sequence comes from Charadrius vociferus, assembly GCF_000708025.1. Classification (NCBI taxonomy): domain Eukaryota; kingdom Metazoa; phylum Chordata; class Aves; order Charadriiformes; family Charadriidae; genus Charadrius; species Charadrius vociferus. The sequence goes on from NW_009646657.1 coordinate 115,976, forward strand.
GATCTGCATGGTTAATGCAATTGCCAGTATAAGAATCTAGTGAAATCGGACCTCTCAGTTTGATTACTGATGGTTGATATTGCAGATGTGAGTTTGCGTGCTACGCTGTCATAGCAGCTGCCTTTGAAAGGAGGCCATGTATGTTTTTTCTGTGCCTGAAGAGTCATGTTAGGCTTTCTGCTTTGTTCTCAAGTTGAGAACAAACTCTTTTAAGTAGTTCCCCTACTAGCAGCACCAGTTGAGTGGCTGACTGTAAGAGCTTGGGGGTTCATAGGAATAAAAGGCATTTTATAACGGAACTTTTTTACCAGAGGTGTTTTGACTGACCAGTGTTCATGCAGACCAGGAACTAGTTTGGACTGCTGCAGTTACAAGTTATTTTGATAATGTGACTTCTTAAAGCGACTTAGACTGATAGCCTTAATGCTGATAAAACTGGGAAATAGTTGTGCTGAGCAAAAAGCCTGCAAATTCTTCTTGATGCTCTTCAGCTTTGCTGTGTGTTGTTTGATATACTGTGGATGTTGGGCATACATTTTATTTTTTCCTAAGGTTTTGTTAGCTAAAGGAAAGGTCTTCCAAGGCAGCTGGAGCAGATTTGGGAATAACTTACTGAGGGTGGCTCTGCGTATGTAGTAGTGAAATGTGTTATATAATTATATAGGAACTCCTATCATGGCCCTGCTCTGTGAGTGACTTTTCTATGAAGGCTGTTGTATCAGTAAGAAAATCTTGTAACCAGGAAGCTGTTACCTGTGTTAGATGTTTTTATACTTACAGACCCTGCTGCCTGTGTTGTATTGGTTCAGTTAGCTCAGTCTTAGTAAATAATGATGAATGAATGTATTCTTCTCTTAAAAATTACCCACAGGTATTAACATACTTGTAAAAAGGAAGGTCTACTGAAGTTCTGGGTTAGACTGGCTGAAAATTTCACTTGGCTTCAAATAGATTGGGAAATGGTAATTGATAGAAGTATTCACATTAGAGAAATGGAAACAAATTCATAGGTGGGATTTTTTTTTTTAAAACTGAAATTATGTAGATACCATAGGGCATTTACCCTTTAAAAACAATTTTCCACCAGGAAAGAAGCAACTTACAGGTCTAATAGGAATTCTATTACAAGAACTCTGTAAGCATTCTAAAAAATTGTAATGATTTTCATTCTCTGTTTGTGCCTTTTAACTTGATTTCTGCTTTATTTGGGAGCAGAGGGGAGAGGATGAGTATAACAGTTGTATCGGGGAATTCATTTTTTTTTTCTTCTTTGCAGCGAGACCAGTGAAGTTTTGCAGTACACAGCAACTGAGGCAGAGGATGTGGAGAAGGTAAGAGTTTGCTGCATATATTGATTTTCTTTTTTTATTTTCTTTTTAAACTTCCAAAACTGCAATGTAAAGAGAACACGTTGTCCTTAGGTTACTTAATGAATTTAGTGTTTGTTGCTGTGGGAAAGATCTGGGCTTGGTCTGTACTGAAATATTTTGATGAGCAAGTGTCATTTTGTTAGGAGAGTGGAAATCTCACCCCCCATCCCTTTTGCTAAGATACCTGGCTGGCTGAGTGAGCAAAGGCCCCTGTAGGCCACATAATTATCACTAATAATTTTTTTAATGTCTTTTGTCTGATGTAACTTAGGGTGGGTATTTCCAAATTTGGTTTGTTTTTCCAAGCAAATCCTGTGAGTGAGGTGGAAGCAGCATATCCTGAGTCCTTGCTGGGTTGTGCAGTGTTTGACTGTTCAGTCAGCATCCCTGTTTGAAGTGTCTGGTGGGATGGGCAAGGCTCTGCATAGCTCAGTTTGGGAACTAGTGACGTTAACCAAGAGGTAAGTCACCCCCAGCATACAGCTGAGACTTTGTCTGTCTCTGGCTTTTGCCATTGTGCAGCTTCCCATGATCCAGGTTGGTGCACAGGTTCCTATCTAATAAAATAGTTGTTTTCTAAAATCTAGTAATTTTTTGCTTATAGCAAAGAGCTGGATAAGCAGAGCTGTTGTAAGCTTTGTAACCCTAGGTTATTCATCTGTATGAATTAGCATGTGGTGTCTAAACTGCAATTTTTCCTCTGAATGGTTTTGCCAGACATGTTAGCCCTCAAGCAAGCCAGATAAATTGCCTTCTCATTGATAGAAATAAACCTTCTCTTATGTGACAGGATTAATGTGAGATCACTGCTTCCTCCTACTCAACCGTGATATTTTCTGGAGTAGGTGTAATAAATTTGCCTTAATTCAGCAAATGTTCGTGCTCATGGAGCATTACTAGTGGGATAACAGAAGCCTTTTTCTTCCCCATTGTTAACTTTTCTCTGTAGCTGCTGTCTCCTGTTGGAAAGACCAGCAAGGTTTTTGTAATTCTGGACAGGTTGTAGTGGGCGCATTTCAGTTTTAGGGGTGAAAGTTACGTGGGGAATCCCCCAAAGCTCACTTGAATTCTGTAGTAGCAATAAGGATCTTAGCTGCACTAAAAATATATTTTCAGATATGTCTTGCCAATTTTAAAATTTTCATCATCTGTTTCTTGTTTGAAAGCTCTGATAATCCTTCTAGAGTCCACTTAATGCTCTTCTTGCATCTGTTAGAGGGGAAAAGAAATATGAGGCTGGTTGTATTGCATTTTGCTTTAAGAAATAGGTCCAGACCTTTACACAGCAGTATGTGATTAATTCCTAAAGCATCTGAGAAGACAGAAGTGGCAGGGTGATTACTTTGTTTGAGATGGAAAACTTAGTAGTTTAGCGAAGCGGAGAAGTTTGGGAAAGTGTAACAGGCTTTCCCAAAACAGATGCAAAAGAAAAACAATTGTTTCGGTACAGCAGCACTTGTCCACCCACCTGCACTATATAGGACGTTCAGCGGGTAGCATACCATCTTACTGCAGAGGTTTGCGCGTAGTTTTCTGGGAGCGCTTCTGTCTTGCGTGGGACACACCTTAGAGCCTTTCCTAGGTAAGCCTCCAAGTCAATGGTTAATTAAGCATCCTTAAGCCCAACATTGGCGTTCATAGCAAGGAAGGTTTCTAACTGCTGCTTACTGCCTTTGTAGAGTTTTGGTGGTTTTTTTTTTTTTAATTAAAAAAAAAGCATATTTGAATGTTTCTATGTGTTTCAGGAGGCAGCCTGTTACTGGTGCGCTCACTCGCTGATGGACTGGGCTTGACTGGGATCAAGTTAATTTTCTTTGCAAGAGCCCATACAGTGCTGTGTGTTAGATCTCACCAAACAGTGTTGATAATGCACCAGTATTTTAGCTGTTGCTGAGCAGTGCTTGTGCAGCATCAAGGCTGTCTCTGTTTCTCACTCTGCCCCCTGCGATTAGGCTGGGGTGTGCAAGAATTTGGGAGGGGACACATCTAGGACGCCTCACCTGGACTGATCAAAGGGATATTCCACACCACATAACATCACAGTTAGCAATAAAACTGGGGGAAGGTGATTTCCAAACCAGCAGTTGCGGAGAGCAATCCTGGGAACAAGGGGCTGGAAAATCTCCTGGATCTTTGAGCTTTGTTCCTGCTGTTGGAGTTGGTGATGAATCTGTTTCAGTTGAAGTCTGCAGTAAACTCTTCTATCTTAAGCCTGACTTTGTTCAGAGGAAGGAAGTGTGGATTTTAGTTGGCCTTGTACGTAACAATAGCCTGCACCTAATATCGTCCTGTTCCCATGCAAAAGCTTTGTGAAGCAGAAAATACTGATAAGGACTTTCCTGGTCCTAAAAATTTAGCCCCTGTTCGCTTCATTGCTGTGCGTTTTTAGGCCTTTTAGTTCCCTTTGTGAGAATATGGTTGTGCACCACATTTTGAGTCCTGCCTTGTCATGACTGGATTTCTGGTCACTCATGCACTTGATAATAGAGGTTATCATTATTAACCAGTAGACTTGTGAGGCAATTTGAGCTTTTATCCACAAAAAGGGCTGGTGGCTTCAGTGTGACAGGTAAATAAAGTTCACTGTGAAATCACATTTCAAGGAGGCAACTGCTTGCATTTGGACTACTGCAAAATTTCTAAAAATCTCTGAAAATGAGGTGGTTTTGTAAGCTTCAAAAAAACTGAAGACCTTTCCCGTTGTTCTGAGATCAGCTGGTTTTATGCAGATAGCTACCTGCAACCTTCACCAGCTGACAGTTCTGACGTATCATTTTCAGGAACGGAAAAAATTACTGAAGAGAGTAAACCGTCAGATTTTGTTTTAGTCCTGAAATTACTGTTTCCAAATAGCTCTTGAATCTCTGAGGTTTCAGTTTTGTGAGTACCCCTGTGAAAAATCAATAGCACAGCCTCATTGTTCTCATGTGCATAAAAATTAAAGTATCACTTTAGTGCTAGCAAGATAGGGGTGTCCTTGCCTCTGTGGTAGGCAAAGTATATAGCAGCTGGAAGGCACTCCTTGTCAAAGTTCGCACTCTTGCAGCCACAGTGAAGATTCAGCTTTGCAGTGAGAAGCATCCTCTGTGGCAATAAGGATCACATCCCAGGAATAATAATTTCTCTGTCATGTTTTTAGATTATTGGGTTATTTGAGGGACAAAAGTAATGAAATGGGAAGAAGGTGAAATGAAAAAAAAAAACAACAAGGTCAGGGTGTGGATGAGAATATTGAGCAATTATAGTTAGTTTTTCAGGGTATCATAAAAGAAAGGATAAGATCTGAGAACCATGATGTTTCAAGAAGGTGGCCATGGGTGTTTGGTAGAAGAAATAAGAGAAAGTTGGGATGGAGGGGTTATTTGCTTGTTATCTCCTTTTCCCTCTCTGAGCGTGTCTTGAAGTGGTCGTTTCTTCCCTAGTTTTTTTTGGTTTTTGTAGTAAAACCTATTGCTGGAGATCTTATTTTAATCCTTTAAGTCAAGGTTTATAGTCAGTCTAAAGTTCTTATTGCTCAAGTAGAAAGTCTACCAAGCTCAGCAATCTTGTCATCGCTGTGTATAAGGTCATCAGTATGCACTGATACAGTTTTTAACTGGGTTCGACAAACCTGGACTAGAAGAAGGATTATTATTTTGAAGTCAAAGTACAGGATGGTATCATTTTCACTGTTAGATGGTTTGATACTCTTTCTACTTCAAAGAATAAAGTTGTTTTTTTCCCTTTCTGTTCAGATTCAGTTTACATTTGGAATGAAATAGTTGAAATTTGGAAATAAGGGTTGGCAGGAGGGATTTGGTTTTGGCTTGTAGTGTGTTTGTTTACAGAGGTGTGTCCTGGTGTTAGATAGCAATGTTTTACTGTTGGCTAGCTTCATTCTACAGATTATTTGGTGTCTGATTTGGGAAATTAATTTTCTTATGACTTTATAGTTTAATGGCTTTTGGTTTGCTCATAGCAGACATACACAACTTAAAAATTACTTTTGTTTCTGAAATGTATTTTAAAAAGATAAGTTGAGGTTTCATATTGTAATTAACATTGGTTGTAGTGGCTAAAGCAGTATTAAGTGCTGAAATGAGCTTTTTTAGGGTGTTTCAGACTGCTTTTACATGAGGATAAAACTGGGATTAAAAAGTTAGCTAATGTTTGTTAAATTATTTTTTTTTTTAAAGCCCTGGATATTAAAAAAGGATAGAACGGAAATAAAGTAAGAACTTAATCAAAATAGTTTCATTTTCTCTGTGCTTATGAATAGTGTTTTGTATTATGTGTCAATTTTATTCAGCATCACCAGCTTGCGTAAACTGGAGAAGATGGGAGGCTGCTGACAGACCAGCTTTGTGCCGCGTCCTTTGCCAGTGCAGAAGTGAAAGGCTCTAGAGCTAGCCTACATGAGTTTTTCAGTTGTAGGTGCTGTGTGTGAGCTGAGCTCATTCCTGCAAGCTGTGTTCTGAACTCTGTAGGCCTGCATTGCTCCTTGTTTCCATCTCTTACTTAAAGAAATAACAAGTGAGGAAGGAGTTTGGGGAGAAGTCAGATGACAGAGCTACCTGTTGGGGTTTGGTGTCTTCGTCCCTAGAAACAATACGAATAAGAACAGTGTCACCTGCTGCCTGCCACTGTCCCACCTCTTCCAGTAACAGCACTCACCAGATCACTGTGAAACAAGCCTAGAAATTGTAAGCTGTTCATATTGGCTTAGTTGCAAAGATTACAGAAAGGGACCTCATGATTGAAAACTGCTTTTTCTAAATCCTACCGTGCTCTGCAGTATATTAAGACCTTATCTCTCCTGGACATTATTACAAGTTGTGCTGCAATCAGGTTTAAATCATTCATTTGCTGCTACTCCCCACGGGGTGCCAGAGCATTCCTTATAAATTAAGAAGCTGCTCTGCCTGGTGAGGAGGCTGATACCATTGTTAACGAGCTGCTGGGAGACATATCTTCTGATATGATACTAAGAGTGTGCAAAACTAATTTGGATACAGATTTCTTTTTTCCCCGCAACATATTCTGAGCCCTATTGAGCTATTAGTCCTGTCATCTGCCATAGAGGGGAGTTTCCAAAGTTTTGCTGTGGAGTAGAGAAATAATTGCTTTTGCATAGCTAATGGGAAGGATGGTTAAGGTTCAGCTTCTAAATTAAATAATTAAAATCAATAATGGATATTTGAACTAAGTTCCCATACATTCCTCTTCCTCTTTACGTCATTCAATGCTTATCTCAGGGGGCTGTTAAGGCAGTTTCTAAATACAATTTTGAAAACTTCTAAATGTCTGTGTTACAGATTTCTGTAATGTTTTTTGAAGATTGAAATATCTTTCCATCAACAGGTGGATTTATCGACTTTTTTCCTTTATGTGAAAAGTAGGTTTCCTGTGCTCACAGCTACAGTATCTGGTTTGCCAACTTTGCCTCTTTGGAAGAGATCAAAAATGGTTAAAGAGCATCTAAACTTGCTTGAAGTTTTAAATACGCTTTGGTGATGTCATGTCAACCATATTTTTTTTAAGTCTATCAGCAAAATTAATCTTTAAGAAATATAAATGCCTCAAGGAAAATGATCATGCGGTCATATCTCTAAGCCATTATTTCTTACCATAAAAACATAATACTGGTAACAAAGTGGACCTTTATAGTCAAAGCTAATTTGTAATAGCACTTTTTTATTGCCTTCTAAGTGGTAACAGATAGGATTTAGTGTTTGCTGTGATTGCAGGGAATAATTATAATGCATTTAATGTACAGTAAAGAGTAGAAGTATTTTTCACTTATTATTCTATCACTCACTTTATTACTGGCATCTACTTACTTGTTGTCAATGGATCAACAGTGTGTCATCAGGATTTTGGTTCTGACCTCAGAGTTTTATCTTTCCTTCTGGAAAAGGTCTCTGAAAAGTGGTGTTTGGAGCTGTAACAATCCACTCCTTCCCAAGTTGCTTCAAGGTACTATTGCCACCTCATCACACACCTTAAGTGCGTCTTCCCAACACTAGTTTGGGTTTCCTTCAGATCTAGTCAGTCGTGTGTGATAACCTCAGGCTTGTGTTAAGCAATTACCGAGTGGACCAGCAAAGATCTGTTTTCTCATGGAGACAGTCTGTAAATGAAGCTCAAACATGGGATTGATAAGTTTGGAGATGCTGGAGGAGTGATTTGCTGAGCTGGTGTTACTTGTTTGAATGATTCTGGGTGGAGCTGTGAGTTTTACCTTTCCTTTCTGCTCGGGGTACCTGCGTGCATGGGTAGGTTTTGATGACCGATGAAACTGGGAGCCTTTGGACTTCTGTCACTATGGCTACTTCAAGGGTGTTTGAGTTTTCCAGCCTCAAACATGCCTTGGTTTCTGTGATGTGAACCATCATCGGTTCACCGAATGGCAATTGCAACCAACACCGAAAGGCAATTGCCACAATTGCTCTTCAGTCTGTCTCAGTACGCCACTAACCCATTTGGAAAAAAAAAAAAACAAACAAAAAACAACCCGGCTTCCTATGTAGCGTGACCGGTTTTGTTTGCAACAAAAGGGGGTAAAATTTAGACTTATTTCCATTTCCTCCTCATTCTATTTTAGAGGTGGAGTTGTACCTTCTTTGCTTCCTTTCAGCCTCAACAGCAGGTTGAGGAAGAGCATCTTGGATCAGGGAAGAATTTGGAAACAAAGCACCTCTCATGAGATTTATTCCCTGCCATCTTCTGCTCACCAAGACTGAAAGCATGAGGAGCTTTAGAGCTGGCTCCCATGTGTCTGCACAGTGCTTATGGCAGGGCGACACTCTCCAGAAATGTGACTGGGAGATGATATGTTTTTACATTTGCATTGTTAATACAGATCTAGCAGTGACGCATTTTTGCTGAGTGACTTGTTTAATAATATATTTCGATTATTTCATTGATTTGGGGGGCGTATTCATTGATTTTTGGATGTTCTGATCAGACCACCTCTTAGTGTGATTTTTATCTTCTGATTCCAGGTAATTGAAGACATTGAGTACCTGAAGTTTGACAAGGGGCCATGGCTTGAGCAGGATGATGTTTCTTTCCATCATTTGAGACTTTAGTAAGTTTGATGTCTTCCACTAACTGAACATTACTTAGCATCAGATCTCAGGGAAAATGATTAAAGCCTTGACTTTTTTTAAGGTATGTTTATATTTGCACCCTGACTTTTTTTTTTTGTCAGAGGTCAGCAGCGACAGCAGACTTTTGTAATATTGGTGCTTGCCACTAATAACAGTGTGGTGTTTTCCTGCTGCTAATAATTGATTAGACAAGAGACTCCAGACTAATAGATTCTATTTCATTAATGAAGCACAAGAACTCTCCAGGCACTTCCTAAGTGCTGTGACCTATGGCTCTTTTGGGAGTGTGTTTTTGTGAGCACTTCTGTTCCTGGGTGATTACAAAAAATATTTCATTTTAAACCAGAAGATTTATGCAGTTGGCCTGGTGGCTTCTCTGCTGCCCTGGCAGTATGATATCCTTCAGCAAAGTTGGTTGACAGAGTAACCTTGTCGCAGGTTTTATATGTGATGCTGTTTAGATTGGTTGTGTTTTTCCTAAAACTGGACTAGTTTCTTATGCTGTCTGCTTTCAAGTATCTTTCCAGCCGTCAAGAAGCTGGCAGAACAGCACGTAGGGGGCAAAAAGGAAACAGGCAAACTTGGTGACTGCTCAAGAAGTCCCTTTTTCCTCCTTTCCTCAGACCCCCTGTAAATAATCCTAAATAGAAGCTTTAATCCGAATTCACAGAATGAAGTATTGCAGTTTTGTCATTCATTCTCTATAATAACAATCTAAGGCTGGTTTTGGTGTTTTTCTTGTTAAAGATCCTTGTCTATCTAATTAGATATGAAGAGATCAAACTCAGATAGTGGAAAGTGTCTTGCTGGAATAGCATCAAATTTGATTATAATAATTCTTTGCAAGTACTCCATGAGTATCCACCCTTCAGTTCAGCTGTGGAGTGCTACTGGTGGGTCTGAATGTGTTCCCAGAGCAATGCTGAAAGAGGTTGCCCTCCAAACTCCAAAAGATGTGAACCCAAACTATTGACGTGTATGTAAAGTGAGATCAGACCTACAGTTTTCTACATGTTACAGACGAAGCATCAAGAGGGCCACTTTGAAGTGATGTTGATGAACACAGTGTTCTCTGGATAACCCCATAGAAAGAATATATCTACACTTGCAAAGCTATTAATAGGGATAACCTTGCACTGAAGTGAGACAAGCTTCCCATTTTGCTAGAACATAATCTTTAAACTGAATGCGCAGGTAGTAAGTGCAGCTTTGTTACTGCATCTTTAAAACAAAATTTAAGAATTATATTATTATCATATTAATATGATAATTAAGCAGAGGTCCCACTGCTTAATTGTGTTAATTAATTAATTAACACTACTAACCTGTGAGATAACCTCTCCAGGTTATCTCACAGGTTAGTAGAAGCTGGGATTTCTTAAAATTGAATATCTGCCTTTGAATTTTGTCTGTGTTGTGACAGGCATTGGAGTAGTAAGTTAAACTGTTGGGTTTTTTTTAACAGGCTTCTGGTATTCTTTGCCTTGTAGTCTTTTGTGCTGTCACTTCAAATTCCTCCTAAAATTAGAGATAGTGTTTCTTTTCTATGGCCCTTCCATCAAGGGGTGAAGATAGATCACAGAACAGTGGTGTTGCATGCTGTCTAAGAAACAAGTCACGATTTGGATCACCTTCACATATCTAAGAAGAGGTGTCTTCATGTAGTAATTAAAGGATAGCATCTGGTGACTTACACCCTGCAAACCTATCAATCAGATTTCCTTGGAAGAGAAAATACAGTTAAGTTGCTTGTTTTCCCATAGCTTCGCACTAGTACAGGTATTAAAAAAGGTTTATTAATTGCAGAGCGTAGGAGGGAGTTAAAGGAAAGCATACACTTAAAGAGCAGTGTATTAAGATATTGTATGAAAATTGTGCTTGACAGCTGAAGAAGGGAATAAATTGCTTTGTTAAGGATTCAATTTTTCAATGAAGCCTGGGGGAGGGTGAGAGGTTCTCCTATACAAGGTTCTTGTCACTGTAGATAATATGAAATTATTTCTTCAATTGGCAGCGTGTTTCAAGATCTTACAGTGCAACAAACTGCTAATTTAAATGTTCTTACGGTTTGAGTTTTGCTGTTTCCCCTTGCCTTCAGAATAGCATTGTCAAGATAACATTCATATTCAGATGGATGATGAGTGTGCTCGGTGTTTGCTGTGAGTCTTCATTTGGTACTAGGGTATTAGGGCATTGATCAAATGTGGAATGACAGATCCTGTGCCAATTTTGCACTCATGACTTGCTCAGCTGAATGAGGAAATTGTGGGCAATATGTTCGGCAGCCTGGGAAGAGCACTGTTACAACTTTTTATAAAAATGTATAGGTTTTGACATAATTTTTTCTCATGTTAACTCCAGAAGTGCAGCGCAGACATGAGTCTTCCTTCACAGCTTGCACAAACTTCACTCATGAAAACATGTCAGGCCCAGTGCCAGACAGAGGACCAATGTCTAAGGACCAAACGCACACTGCAGGGAGTCTTCTGCATGTCTTCAGTGTTGGAATTGCATCCCAGAGCATCAAATGCCAAACTCAGGTGCTTATTCCTGAATGTTAAAGCTGATGCTTTCCTCACTTTTTCCAGTGCTCAAGTAGAAATGTAGCTTTTTGCAGATTTGCAGGTGTCCCATGCCTACATTAGTTTTTCCTTTTGGAAAGCGTTTTTTTACCATGTTCCTGGTGGGCTGCCTGTTCCATATGCTGGTACATGCTGCCCTCTCATGGGTGTTTCTGGAAGGCTGCAGCAGGTGTTTGTCTGTTTTTTCCATCTGCAGTTGCTTCCTTCAGTGACCTCCCAGCATTTTGCACAGCCCACTCATTCTGACTTGGGCTATTTCAGATCTGATGCTGTCAGAGGGGCAGCATGCTCTGACCGGCCACTGCAGCGGGAGGCAGGGTGTTGCGGTCATAATCCCACTCCAGTGCTGGCTTGGCTGTTGACAGTTTTACCTCTTCCACCTTCAGCTTGTACCAGCATGTCTGGGGGAAGGTGATTGATGGGCAGGGGTGAGGATGACTTTTTCATTGCAGTCCAATGCATAGAAATGCTAGCAGGGCCTCTGAGTGCTTTGGTAATGCAAATAAGTAAGCTCATCAAACCGGTGAGCCGCACCCATATAAAATCAGTTGCCCTCAGGTATTCTCTCCCTTGCCCTAATAGAGAGTAGTGTGGTTGTGGGACTGAGACATGTCTTGGTAAAAGGTTAAAACCATATATATATGTGAGTATGTAAGCTTCAGGGAACTCCCAAAGGATGCTCTCCATATCTTTCGTTCCTCTCCAAGTGCTGTGTCCAACAGAAATAATTCTGCTGGCATTTTGAAATGTCTCAAGGAGTTCCTATGTTGCCACTACACTGTCTCGAGCATCTTTTTATCTGTCCCAGTGAAATCATGTGACTGTCTACACGCATTGCAAAATAAGTAATGGTTTGGAAAGAAGAGCTATAGTTTGTGTAACATTGCTTGTGTTACTTTATCAGCTGGTGGGAGGAGCTTACTGCATTTGACTTGTTTCATCAGACAAGTCCATGGTTAAATCTGTTACATCTGTGCAGCTCCTTCAGAATTTGCTATAGCAGAACATATTTTGTATGGACCAATCTTTGGCTTTTTTCAGCCACCAATAGTTTAATTTAAAAAAAAGATAGGTATTGGCATTTGTTTTATCTTGATGAAAAGGGGATCTCTTTTTATTTGGAACAATCTAGCCATGAAATAGTTTGTCATGCTCATCTGTTCAATTTTGTTCATTAATAACTTAGCGTGCCACAAACACTGTGTAGTAAATCCTCCAGTACTGTATTTGGCAGGACATCAGACATATATTTTGAGGTGGTTACTGAAGGACCCTGTATGTGCAGCAACTAGTAATTTCAAAGTTTTCTTAACATTTGTTTAGCTTCTTGGAACTATTACTAACCCCAGAGCTTGGCTCCTATTTCCTTTCTGATCATTTTGCTCTGGTTAAATGAAATGTTGCAACAAGGAAGCGTGGGAGTGAATGAGGGAGAGTGACCCTTCATCTCTGTTTTACAGTGTAATCAAGCATGCTTAGCAAAAGGAAGAACTGTCCATATTTGAATGTCTGTCTTGTCTGATTTCAATAGCAGGACTAGAAGCGCTTGCAAGAGGTGTATTGGACTTGTTTTTGAAACTTTTTGTCATGGAGATTCCAAAATGTCATAAACCATTCATTGTAAAACTTCTGGCCCTATTAAAGACTGCTTCCTTTAGCACCTTACTTCTCTCTTGCTTCAATTGAAACAGTTCTTTGTAATTTCCTCTTTGCAGTGGCTTTTTATAGATTTGAAGAGCTGTTGTTACACCTTCTCACCTTCTCTTGCAGACCTGCTTTTCTTGGAAAGCCCTTTTTTTTTTTCTTCCCCCTTTCTTGGTGTTTGTGGTGAGTGTTGTTAACCAAGGGAGTGGCGTACTTGTTCTGCCTAACCAAACAGTGGAGTCTGAGTCCCTTTGGCAGAAGGAGGTCTGTACATCATTGTCCTACCTTTGCTAAGCTCTGGAGAAGATAAGCAAGGAAGAAATAACAGGCAAGGAAAGACGCATGGGGGACACACAGCCTAAGGCTGCCCTGTGTGCCTGCTGAATGAGTGCAAGAGCAGAGGAGGTCAGAATGGTAAGATTTGGATGCAGGAACCATCTCTCCCACCCAGTTCTATATGCTTGTGGCATGAGTCAGGAGCATTTCTCCTTTCCCCTGCTCTCACAAGCATGGGCAAAATTGTGAGTGTATCGTACGCCCACTGGCTCACTTGCATGTGTTGTACCCTACCCACAGGAGGCAAGGAAGCTGACCGCAGCAGGGGTTAAGGAGCCCTGTCGGAGGTAATATGGGTGTGAAGAGCAGAGGAATGAATGCCGCCCACTTGGTCAGATTCAAACCTGAATGAAACACAATAACCGGTTGGTGAGAAGCTGGTTTCAGGGTGTGCGAGAAAATCTTCTGTTTTCCACTGGGATGCCCCTGCTACTTCTCAATTTACTTTCATGTATAAGTGCAGAATTTAAGTTGATATGCTTTTCTGCTGCTGGCTCTAAGCCTCTTAGACCAGTGAGTGCTTTTAGGTAGGAAGTGTGGTCTTCTAATGCTGTGTATTGTTACTTCAATTTTTGTGACTATGCCAACATCAGTTGTTGAGAAATAATGGCTCAGGCTATGCAAACTGAGTTTTTTGTTTGGTTGACTGGTTTATTTTTTTTTTTTTCCAAAGTCTCCTTCCTTTAGCCTACCTTGCACCTTGAGCAAATATGTTCGTAAGACTTTCTAATGTTCATTGTGTTAGGCAGTCTTGGGACTTTGCTCTGTACAGAGGTGGGGAAAAAAGCTGAGATCCTGGGAACAGAATTTCTAGAAAGTCCATCCAGCTGATAGAAGAGCTACACTAACTTCAGGACAGCTTATAATACTTGTGGGTCCTCAGGTTTCCTGTAAAATTTGTAACCTGCCTGTAAGGGAAACAGGACTTCTTCCTCTGAAGAGAGGCATGAATGTGTCAGTCCTAATTCCTCAGTACCTGCTTGTGCATGTTGTGCTGGACATAACACCATGAAGTAGGTGTGTAATAGGAGCTTTTGGAGAAGAGGAGCTATCCATTGCTGTAACATACTTACTAGTGTGATTCCTGTGTAGCAATGGGAAGAGCTCTAGCTAATAGGATTATGGATGGTTGCAAAGATGGTAAGCTAAAATCTAACGTTGCTACGGTACTAGGACCATGCAGTCACTTACATGCTTGCAGTTAAGTTTGAAATGTCACATTGTCTTATCGGTAGGTAAAGCATGCTCTGGGAAGTTATGCTACTGCATGATGAGAGCTGTTTCAAGAAAATATCGTTAAGTGCTAGCAAATAATAAATAGTGATAATTTTGTGCTGGGGGAGAGAGAAAACTAAGCAAACATGAGCAGTGAATTAGTTCTGACAAGTGAATGTGGTTTTGTGGTTAAAGATGATGTTGTGGCAGGTGTCTTTGGGTGGTGCTTTTAGTATTCAAAGTTATTTCTTAAGGTGCAGAGCAGAAGCTGGAGGAGCCATCTTGGGTTGCATTTTTTTTGTTGTGCAGTGGTTTCTCTGGAGGCAGTGGTTGTGAGAGCAAAGAAGTTTCAAGAGCAGCAGGTTTTCCATCTTGGCCACTAACTAAAATGAATTGTGCCTGCGAATTGTCTTCTACAATTGCCACTTGGCTGAGAGTCGTGAAGGAATGGATTATCTGTAGACTAGTTGACTACTGGACTCACTTTATGTGTGTCAAGTTACACTTCACGTATGCCTGGACAGATTTTATCTGCTTTCTGCTACAGACTTGTAAGGTCCAGAACACCTGTTGCTAAACAGCAGAGAGCACTCTCCCATTTCTGTGGGAAGAAGGGATGGAGAAGTTTGCACACTGATAGACAAGTGGATCTTCCATAGCCTGAGCTCAGCAAGGTCTTTAAACGTTGCTTGCCATGTGATCCTGTTCACATCAAAATTCCTAGCTTGCTATCTCTGCTTTCTGCACAATGAAAATGCAGATTAAAGCTCATAGCGTCAGCAATGACAAGTGTGGCTGCAGGATGGACTGTACTGAAGGAATGAGCAGCTGGTACTTTAAGGGTTGCTTTCTGCCGGGGTCTGTTTATTTTAATTAGCAGTGAGTAGTAGACCTGATTCCTTCTCAGCAGAACTCCAAGAGAGGAGACTTAACAGGTGCAAATGTGCTTTTCCCAAAGTATGCTGGGATTCAGAAATAGAACCAGTTGCATCATGAGATCACTATTTTGGCAAGCTCTTTCATCCCAGCTTAGTTATTCCAAGCTATCCTGGAGTGAGAGGACAGGGTGCTACCCACAGGAGGGCCAGTGGTAGTATGTCATGAAAAGAGCTGTTGCTGTGTTGGTGAAGAGGCAAAGGAGGACTCATTTTCCTGGCTTCCAGCATGTGAAATGTGCATTTAATGTATGTGAAGATAGATAATGCAGTGTTTTATAGGAAGCATCTTTGGTGGTCATCCTGCTCTTGTAAATGGGCATTTATCCTTACCTTCTCCCGTCTCAGCTTGTACTAGATGGTTGTATTTCCTTACTAATTTGTCTGTAGTAGGATAATTTGCAGTGTGCATGTTAGGATGCATTAGCAGACTAGTTTACTTGTTGAAACTGCTCAGTACTGTGAGGTAAGGTCCCAAAATTTGTGATTTAGGGAAAAAAAATTAGTTGCTTAAAGATGACTGACTTTTGCTCAGGGTATTTACATGTATCTAAATATTTGTAAAGAAGTGCAATTCACTGAAAACAGCACAGTTTGCAGAGTTTAAAGCGTTAAATTTAGAATTTGGTCCCCGTCTACTGCAAATGAGTGTATTTTTCCCCAGCTACGTATAGGTGGCACTGTTGGTCTATGTATAATACCAGTATGCAGAAGGTGGCTTTCTAGCAGTTTCGCAGACGTTTTAAATTTGGGGTATTTGAAAATGCTGGCGCCATGCAGCATGGACTTTTGGTGGATCCTTATATCTGTCCTTGCAGCTCCTGCAGCTTCTCCACCAGTTACTCCCAGGCAGCATGCTAGAGGCACTGTCCGCTTCCAAACCCTGTGATTGCCTCAGTGGAGGGATGGGAATTTGGGGAAGAGCACCACCTTACTTTAATGCTTGTGAGGGGTCATTTGTGAAAACTAATTGAACAGGAGGTAATTAAATGAAGTTGATATAGCAAGATAGTGTGTGGGGTTCCATAAAACCACTGGTTCTACCTTGCTTGTATAGGAAAGCAAAAATCTAGAAATGCCTTATGGAGAAGGCTCCCAGGAATGACAGACCATCTTCAGGCAGGAAAAACCTGGGGGAGGGAATGTAGAAACAGGGAGAAGTTGGAGCAGGAACAAGCTAGAGGCAAAAGGGTAGTACCTGTGTGAGGAAAAGGATGAAGACATAATTCATCATAACCAGAAAATAGCCAAAACTTGGGGAAGTACTATGTAAGAGAAAAGTATTTCTTTAATATTTGGTCAGACTCGGAATTGATGTTGCTGAGTTTGGGGCAGGATGTGGATTAACTGCTCCTTTTTCTCTCTTTTCTGTCTTTCTTTCTTCACAGCGTTCAGGACAAAGATGGAGTGCTAGATCCTGCAGCCATCCCTCGCTTCATTCCAGAAATCACAATTGGGGGCAGTGAATATGACAAAATCTATTATGAGTATCGATCGGTAAGTAATACTGGAAGGGGAGCAGTTGTATGATAGCCAGGCAACTGTCCCTGCCAAAGTATAAGCATGTTTATAAGTGTCCTGTGCACAGTCTGGGTGTGAGTCTCATGCACAGGGATAAGCATTTGTAAGAGTAAGGATTTTGCCCAGATCCCCACCTGTTTTGAAGTCTAGCTTCCCCACAAGAGGAATAATGAAGCAAATGGTTTGTTTCGTAAGCTGATTTTCTTTTTTGATCTTTAGATGTGGACTTCAGATAAGTGGTTTTCATTTGTTTTTGTTTCTCCTGCCCCGATTAGTCTCTGACCCCTGAAATCTAAAATAATCCTTTCAGTCAAACAAGAAAATTGGAAACCCATGGTGACTTCTATAAAGACGACTGCTTATAAAACTCTGAGGGAGGGGGTGTTTTTTTTCTGGAGTAGGCTGAGAAGGTACGAATGTTACATTGCTTCTCAAAACTGTTGTTGCTTTAATTAGCATGTTTCTCTATGCAGGCACATATCCAAAGCCTGTTGTGGCCCAGTGCTCTCTTACACCTCATGCAGGCTCCCACACAGTGTTTTAATTAGCTGCTTGCCTTTCTGGTTCTGGAGACAACGGCTTTCAATTGACTTAGCACTTTGCCCTGTCGCTTATTGTTATTTAGCTGGCATGGGGTCCTGTCACACCATGCGGTGTTTGCCTAAGGCCCAGGTATTATAAATTCTCATTAGAGAAATTACGGAATTGACGGCAATTAATGCTGATTAGACAAACTGAAGTTACAGGTGATGTTATATTTTCAAGTTGGGTTGAAATCTCTGCTACTGCTTGGGTTGTTGTTTTTTTTTCAAGCAATCACTGAAGGCAAAGGATGAAGGTCTATATGAATTGTTGTAAACCATGATTTTCATAGTCAGAACACTATCATTTTTCTCGTCCTGAGAAATTTTCTTGTCAGTCTCTTACTGAAATTAAAATGTAAGATACAGGTTTGTGGACTTGTTTGGAAACTCTGAATTACCAATGTTTTCTTCTTGAATAGTCAGTTCAGATGTCCCTGTGAATATTCAACATAGTTAGCTGAGGAGGACCAAATTACGTAGTGGAAAGCCTGGGTTCACGCTGTTCTGCCTCATTTGAGAGGTAGTCTTTCCAGCTTGCAGAAGGGGCTAAAACTAAAGGTTAAAGTAGCAGAAAGCATCTCAGTACTCCTTGAGGTTGTCTAATGGGTTTGAAAACTCCCTGGTCCATCTGAGAAATTGCTGTCAGGATTTTGTGCTTCTTGGTATCACTTACATTTTTAAGTCCAAAACTTCAAGCTCAGACTCAGGATTTTTTGGAGTCCTTCACTCCAAGAGACATCTGTGCATGTGCAGCACATATTTCAGAAGGATCTGCTGCATGACTTGTCACCAGTATGCAACATCCATCTGTACTGACGGTGCCTTTCTTCCCAAAGATGATAGGGTTTTTCAGCTGAAATGTCACTTTGCAGTGGAGCTGGGAATTATTGAGGCTGCCTGACACACAGCTAGATGTGACCTTGGTGCTGCATGCTGAGAACCGGGGGTAATACTTCTGAAAGCCTTTTTTTTTCTCTAACTGTAGAACAGCACATTCCTCTTTGTGCTGGCAAGAAACTGAGAATGCCCTGGCTCATCAAATAGCTGGCTTCCAGGAAAAAATGTGACTTGCCTTGCAGATGTAGCAAAAGGAATGCTTAGGAGTAGGACTATGAATACCTGGGAAGGAAAGCTGGGTCCTTGGATTGCTCTGCTTAACGCCAGTTAGTTGACAGCAGAAGCTGAGCACTGTCAGTGCAAAAAAAAAACCATTGCCAAAATATAATCTCCCTTCTGCAGGCATGCTTTTAGGCCCTGATTCAGGAAAGTACTGTGGAAAGTGATAATGTCCTTTGGAATAAGGAGGAGTTGTAAATTTCATGAAGCATTCTGTTAAATTCAAGCAATATTAGCTACTCTTTTTCTCTCTTCTGAATGCTTAGAGTAATCCCTCAGGGATGGGGGCATTTTCTAGCACTATATAGTGCTGTGGGGGCACTCTGTAGCAATGGTGCACAATGCAAAAAGATGCTGAATTTACCTGCTTCCTGTTAGCTACTGGAAAGGGAAGCACAAAGCCAGCCCCACCTGCTGTTTTATGTTGGAAGAATTCAGTTCTTTGTGTTGAAACTTTGAAGACCTGTGTTTTTCCCTCCAACTTTTTTTAGCAAATGAAGATATGAATTTCTTTGTCAGGCAAGGCTTATATTCACAGGTGATGAGACCAACCAGTACAGGCAGAAAAAGCAGATTAACTTTTGGACATACAAATCTTGGCTACAAGGTTGCTGGATCTAACCAGAGGGAATCATAAACCCTTACCTTGCCCACGTTTATGCAGAGACGGTTACAGCTGTGCTACCACTTTTGCATTTGAAGACAGATAAAGATTTTAGGCTCACATGACTTGTAAAGACTTAATTATGGTATAATTACAGAACTTTAACTTTTCCTTGTGGGAAATACATGCTTTTAAAGTTGGTGTAATGATGTTTAGCACATAAATACAATGATTTGCGTAGGGGATTTTTTTCCTCAGCAATCCTATAACTAGTCATAAATCCTTGATCATACCAATAGGCAGCTAACTGCTGTGCTTTTCAGAGTTGCATGCACACAATTCATGCAGCCTAATAATGGTGGTTTTCAGGGATTTGCAAATTCCAGGCAGAAGCTGTTTATTGTTCAAAATACTCATTAGTCAGAAGCAACCGAGAAGGAGGAGGAAACACTCTTCAGGGTCCAAGATTTTAATATGTGTGCCTTTTTGCAAAATAATGAGGTAGCCACATACAGCTCTGAATACTAGAAACTAGCTTTTTTATGTATATCCTCTAGATTTTTTCTGTAAGCATTCTTTTCACATGTGAGGAGGTGGCTTTCTGCCGCCTTCTCTTACCATAAAATCATCTGGCAGGGTTCAGCCGTTCTGTTCAGGCATTCATAAGCTTCTAAAGATGCTCTTCTGGCAAGGGAAAAGTAACCTTTTAGTAGGGTTCTGTAGATCAGAGATAAGCATGTTCATTCTTAAGTGAAGCAACATTATTTTAGGAACTGGCAGACTAGTAGAGACTTGACTACTCTCTTAACAACTGCTGTATCTCTCTGCTTTCTTCCAAATGCGTGCAGTCCCCACAGATAATGCTCCAGACTCCATGTGCGCCCTGCAAAGCTGGAGCACTTAGGCAGATGTGTTTGCAGAGAAGATGAAAACAAATGGTTCTGTTTAATGGAATCAGTGTACTTAAATAATGTACTTATGTACTTCACA
>NW_009646657.1:136024-143972 GCF_000708025.1 Charadrius vociferus
TGTGTGTTCTTTTCTGTATACATAAAATTGCAGCTGTCTTAAGATTCATATTCAAGTCATCACCTACATCTTTACCTCTGAAAACAAAGCTGGAGAACTTTAAAGTAGTCTTTGCCGCCTCTCCCTTCACTGCAGATCATAAGGAAATGATCGTTATTTCATTTATACAAGTGTTGTGCTTAAAAATACAAATAAATTAGTGGGCTTGCTTATCACAAGGTGTACCAGAGCCTGGAGTTCAGTGCTTGCTGGTGTTCACTCCAGGCATTAGAGTGGAGAATGCCTTTGCTAGAACAGGTGAAAACAAAATGGTTAAAACCTTGTCTCCTTTCTCATTTCTCTAGCATTTGTGCTAGCCCGCTCACCCTGGTTCATGTAACCCAGCTCCTCTCTTTTGTCCAGTGGCTTGCCTCAACATCTTTAGACACAACTCTAAGGAACCCTGAAGGAGAAGAGGCCTATTTTCAGTAGTATGCTAAGAAGTGTGACTTGCATCTCGTGCTGTAGGATTTGTTTGGGGTTTTCTTCCTTATCCTTTCTTCAGGGTGTAAGTGGGAGGGGTATCCCATTCTCTTTATAGTGTGCTGGGATTTTTTAAGTATATGTGCTGGTATGTATATTAAAGAAAGCAAACAAATGCTTGGGCACACAGATTCTTTTTCAGACAAGGCAGGCCTAGGCACCTAGAAGTTCCTTTTGTACTAAGGCAATCCCATATCAAAATGTTGTATCTCTTGTTAGTCTAACTTACACAATTAGAAAAAAGGAAGTCAGGGATGTGTACCTTACCCTTGAAGCAGACAATGTGTGATAAATTCTTTGAAGAATTTATTCCACACTCTTGAACTACCTTTGAAGATGCTTCCTATCCCAGTATGACTTCCAGTTCCAGTGATTGCATGTGCCTGTGTGTAAGGCTTCTTAGATCAGTTTTAGTTGTCATCTTTCAATCTGAAATGTCCTTTTGTTCTTGCATTGAAATGGTGAGCCACGTGCTTCCCTTCCTTCCTTTACCCTCTTACTGCTTCTCCCCACCATGCACTGGCTTTTTGCTGATCCTGGCACACTTCAACCTCCATCCCCTGGCTCCTTTCCTTGATGGTTCTCATTGACTTCCTTCGAACCATCTAATTGTGTGATGTACTTTTCTGTGGCACATGTGCCATGTTCACCATGTGAAGAAAGCAGAAACTTATTTGGCAGTAGTAGTGTTTCTGCTTTGTCCATCCTTGTCAGTCAGCTCCATGTTAAGCAGAGACAAAATGAGTGGCTCAGATTTTTCTGCCTAAAATTTAACTCATCAAGAAAGCAAATAAATATGCCATTGAAAGGCTCTCATTTTTCTTTTTCCCACTCTTCTTTGTTGGTGGAAGACTATTTTTGGAATACAGGGCCATGAGGAAAGGAAAGCTAGTAGCTAGGTCTTTGACTAGCTCAGCTACAAGGTGCAATCTGGCTCCCGTAACTGTCCATTCAGCTTGCTAACCTAGCAGGGTTTGGGCTTTATTTATTTATTTATTGCTGGACTAGAGTTATGCTAGATTGCCAAACTGAATGGGTTGCTGGGGTTAGATGAACACTGGTGCTGTGGAAGGGAAGAAGTAGCAGTATGTGGCTGGGGTGGGATGGCAGCTGCACCAGCTCAGCTGCCTTGTTGAGCTACATCTTTATATCCTGCTCCTCATCCTCCCTTCTGCCCCAGGACCTGGAATTGTGTGGCTGGCAGTCCCAAGTTGCATGTGAAGTACAGCCCTGACACTTCTTGCAGGCTGTAGTTGCAAGGGGCTGAAGACGGCTACTGGAAAACAGGGGAGTTAGGAAGGCCTTTAACTTTCCCATCTCCTCTGAGAGTGCAAAGCACTCCTGGCTTACACGCAAATCCCCTGTTTGAAATACTCCAAACTACAAACGAAATACTTGAGCTTTCAGGAAGCCAGAGTCTGGATCAACAAAAGGGAGTGTTGTGTCAAAATTTGATGCTTTGAAGTTTAATATGGTGATATGGCAGGGTCCTCAGCCTCTTGGCCTCTGGCTGCAGATTTGGGGCTACAGGCTACTGAAGAAACCCTTTGACCAATTCTACTTGTATGCACAGAGGACATTACCCATGCATACACATAAGGCTTATTGCCATAGTTATACTTTATCTAAGCCATGAATTGTCTTCCGTAGTACTCTTGCCGTTGCAGAAATAGAGAAGTTAGGATATCTTTGTTCTCCTTGTTTATGATTGTATCAAAGACAGCTGCTGTGGTAACAATATTCAGTTTTCTTTCTCCTGCCATTTTTTATTGGCTTGATGAAGTTTTCGTTTTATTTTTTTTTAGGATCAAGGTCTACCTTCCTAATTTTTATTTTAATGGACATGTTTGACAGCTATAATGCCTAGCCCTGTCTGCTCTTGAGTCCAGGAAGGAATGAAAACAGACATGCAATAAGTCAGAAAAGGCTTAATTTATGGTTGGTTTTTTTTCTGCGTTATCTCTGCAAAAATATTTTTAGCTCTTTCTAAAGTAACAAGATTGTTGCCTAGCTAAATATCAGTAAGACAAGAAGAACCTGAAGAATAACTAAAACCTAGGAATGGTGAAGTTGTGCCTGAAGAGTACCTGGGAAGAAGTGGGAATAGGCATGTGATCTGCTTATCTTCCAGTCTCCCCCACTCCTCCACTCTTGCCTATCTTGTATGTACAGAGAGAGGATAAGAAGTTTCTTCAGCCCCTCTTCTGCTTTAGAAATGTGTATCTTCTCTACCCTGCTTCCCTTGAAAAATATCATGGGCAATTTGCATGATTATGTATCCCAGATATGGGGGGGTAAGGGATCCGAGAGACATCGGGACTATCTCAAATCTTGGTCCTGGTACTTACGTCTGTTTTGTTTTAGATGACAATCCATGATTTCCCAGGCACTGGGTGCCTATGTAAATCAAAAAGACAGTAAAATCCCACTTGCATTAAAATAATCCATTTCAAATTTGAGTCTGCCACTGAGCCCTATAAAAGAAGAGACTACTTTTTTGTAGGAGCACATTATCCCTCTCCCAAACCCCTCTCAATCCCATACTTGTGTGGGAATGTGATTCCCAGGGTAGACCTCTGTTAAATAAATAAAAAGAAAACAATAATTAAAAAACAAAACAACCAAGGAACATAGCTCGGAAGAAAGATCTTTTGTCAGCGATCAAGCAAAGTGGAGGAAAGTTACAAGTGAACTGCTCCTACTCCACTCTTCTGCATCTCCTAGGAAACTTTAATTAAACAAAAATCCAGCCCTCAGAGGATAGTTTCATCATGGTATCTTATATTGAAAATCATGCTGTAGATCAGGAAAAGATTTTGGCAAATCTGTAATAAGGATACTTGGATCTATCTGTGGCTCTCCCCTGCTTTGCTCCAGCTTCTCAGGGGTAACATCTCTATGGGTCTTAAACTGTGGAATAGTGTCAGTTTGAGGTGTTTAACTGTGCAGGTGTGGTGGTACAATTTTGGCTGGCATGGCATTAGTATGTTATTTTCCTAATTTCTTGATAGCATTTTTCTGCTGTGCCTTTGGGCTTTTTACTGTAGAACTGGCATTGCTAAGACCTGCTGCTACTTTGGGTAACATGACATAGGGAAAGCTATTGTAAGAGGCTTTTTGCATTTCACCTGCCCAGTGAGAAAAGCAAGTCTGCAGTTAGTATAACACTTTATAGAATCATAGAATGGTTGAGATTGGAAGGGACCTTGAAGATCATCGAGTTCCAACCCCCCTGCCATGGGCAGGGACACCTCCCACTAGACCAGGTTGCTCAAAGCCCCATCCAGCCTGGCCTTGAACACCTCCAGGGATGGGACATCCACAACTTCTCTGGGCAACCTGTTCCAGTGCTTCACCACCCTCAAAGTGAAAAATGTCTTCCTAATATCTAATCTAAATCTCCCTTCTTCCAGTTTGAAGCCATTCCCCCTCATCCTATCATTACATGCCCTCGTAAAAAGTCCTTCCTCAGCTCTCCTGTAGTCTACTTTACGTACTGGATATAGTTACTTGGCTTTTTCCTGTGGTAGGTTTGCACTGTGTAGTGGGTAACTGGCATTTCTAACATGTTCTTTGCTGAGAAAAACTAAAGTAGATATCATTTTGCCACTGTGGAGAATAGTCACTAGGACCAAGTAGGCACTGTGCAAAAGAGCTGCAACAAAATACTTAGTGATACTCTGTTGCTTATTTATTCTTGGCTGTCCTGCAAAAGCAAGGCTAGAGGTATGCATTAGATTCTTTATGGTGTCTGCAGTCGTTCAAGTTGCAAGTCACATTAATTTTTATAAAATCAGATTCCTGCTTAAACTCAGTTAGGTTGTTTGAAATAAAAAATACTTGAGCTTTAAAGAAATATGCTGTGTCTTTCTTAAGGATGCTTCTCTTTCCAAAAGATTTCTACTGTCTTGTCTGTCTCTTTGATGAATGAATGAAGGGTAGGACAACATTCATTGAACAATCTCAGCAAATTTGAATTGTTTTAGCCTCAATTCAGTAAAGCCTTTGAGTACTTTTGTAACTTGGGCTATAATGAATGTTAACAGCATTAAGAAATTTGTTTGAGTAAAGAATGTCAGGACTTGAGCTGTAAACAAACATCTATCTATGCCAATCCTTTGGAAACCAAACCATATACACGTTGATGTGTGTTTGGGGGGTATTACACCTCCCTCCCCTCTTCTATCTGTCAATCTGGAACATAGGAACCAAACCCTTCCAGAATACAGCCAGTATATGAAGCTACATGTTCCTAGATTCTCTCAGATTTTAGCTGTGTGCCAACAGCAAACATTGACAATAAAATTCTGGAAGTCAGGATTTCTACTGGAAAAAACAGGAGTCTTTGCTAACAGCAGTGATGGAAGGTGCTATTATTATGCTTGTTATAAAGAGCTACTAAATGAAGAGGTTTGGATATTGATGAATGAGCCCATGGTTGCAGAGTAATGACTCTGTTTTTAAGAGCTCTTTGATCAGCGCTGCTCAAAACATGCTATTTGTAGATCTATTTTAGCTGTGAAGCCTGGCCATTAGTAGAAAGCAGCACAGAAATAGCAGGGGAGAAAATGGTAATTCTTTTTGCTCCTGAAATCTTGGAAAACAAGACAGACTCTAAACTGATGGATGAAGACCTCTTCAGATTGTTAAAGCTCCCCAGAGTTCTACCTGTACATGTCTGGTTTGAAATTATTGTGAGAAGCTATGAAACGCAGCCACAGCGTATAGCAAACAGCTGGCTGAAGCTGTTTGTTGCTACTCTGCAGCCTATACCACTTTATAGGGCTTTTCATCATGTTTATAGTTTTGACAGACACTTCTGTGGCAGAGCTCTTAATTTAACTGATGAGATGATCTTGTTTTCATCTTTTTACTGATGCTCTTTTAAAGTTGAGCAGTTTCATTCTTCTGAGCTGGCTCTACCTTTGGATACAGCTTGTTTCATTAATTTCATGCTCTGTGCGATGGATTTTATCACATACTTGAAATAATCATTGCTGCCAACTTTAAGTTCTGCACAGTGTAATGCAGCAGACTAAGACTTGATTCTGTCTTAGCTATTTCCATGGAGTGGAAAAAACTGTTACTTGGCAGTAACCTTGCAGGAGCTTGTGTTTACCTCCTGCTGCAGGGATGCATATGAGCTTGTTGAGCTTGTCTAGTGGGATCTCTATTCCTGTTTGCTTGGCCAGTGCTGCTTCAGTTGTAAGCTCTTAAGGGCAGAGGCTTAATTCTTGTGTTGCAAAGGCTGTGCCTAGATAGCTGCTGATAACAACATGGCTTTTCTTACTTTCCTGGGAAAGAGGTTCAGCTTTGGTGTGATGGTCAGCTGGTTTCTCTGCCACTTGGTGCTGGACAAATCTGTTTGTGACTCCATACATCTCTTTGGGCTGATGTCAGTGAGGGACCTAAGAGGGTTTGAAGGGATTTATTTGACCCTGTATGCTACTCCTTTTATTGCCTGTTGAAATGTATTGCTAATAATTAATCGTGTGTAATAGGATGCACTACTATTATTTTTAACGTGGCCATTAAATGACACCTTTTCTTTGGTCTTACTCAAGTGTGATTTGAAGGTAACACACGTGGAGCATTCCTGTGAACATGCTAGCCACTTGCAAATGATGTGGCCTTGCTGATTTTTCATTGCAGTTCTGACTGGGAAACTTACTTGTAATGCACAAGTCTCGTGGAAAATGCAAGTCTCTTCCGAGTACTTGCCTGGTTTCCCATTGAGGCCCACTGAATTTTTTGTGTCAGCAGTATCCTTCAGCAAGGAATCCTTCAAGCCATTGGCTTTGTTTGGTGGCACCATCTTGTACTGGAAGAGACAGTGAATCAGTCCCTCTGTGTTCTCCCAGCTACTAGCAAGTTACATAGAGCTTTGTCCTATCTCCCTTCCATCATCTCTTTTCTGGACTGGACAGTTTACATCTTCTGGCTGCGATACCAGCAGTCTCAGGGCTGGTCGCTTGTTCACATCCCTGTCCTTGTGCTGGCTAAGCAGCTGTGGGCAGGACAGGCTGGGAACTTCAGCTGGGTGCAGTTTGTGGCACCAGCTTAGCCATTTGTTACCTCCAAAAGGAGCACATCTCACTATCTGCCCTGTATCCCCAGGTGTTTCCTGGTGCTCCCACCACTATTCTTTTGCAGTGGTCTGCTATGCAGTGGTCTGGCTCTGACTGAGCCTGCAGAGTCACTGAAAACTAACTCACCCAGAAGGAGTGAATAGCATCTTGCTGGGCGAGGGCGTTGGTGGAGCTTGTGGAATGACCCAGCAAAGCTGCACAGCTGGCATGGACTGTGCAGCAGAGAGATGAGAGGATGTGGAACCTCTTGTTGGCATCATGCTGTTCGGTCCATTCAGCCACGCTGTGCAATGTCACTGCAACGCTTTTTATTTCGCTGTTTTAATCCAGGCTCCTCATAATGTTGAATGAACGCTTGTTCTGGCAGGAGGTAGGCATGTGAGGAGCTAGAGGGGAGGCAGAATAATGCAAGAACAGGAATGACTTCTCTTCCAGTATTTTTCCAAATGCACAATAAGTGCTAAAAGATCACCAGCTTCCTCCCCTCTGGGACAGGCCTACTTTGTTCCTAGTTGGGTACCTTTTTGCTATGGATGTGGCTGTATAAAGTGAGCTTTGAAGAGCCCGTTCTTGGGAAGTCATCTGTGTTACCTGTACCTAGTGCAGATAGTGCGCAGAACATAAATTCACATCGTTCTGCTTGCTGTGTAATGTTGTAATATGGGATTTGTTTACTGTGCCTTCTTCTTCCCATTTTTGGGGCTATTTTGAAAGCCTGGCTGTAACATATACCAATACTCAACTGCTTTTGCTGAGGCGCACTGTGAACGATGGAGTATGGATGAATGCTTATTATACAATTCACTTTGATGTATTGCATGTCTTTAACCAAAGGCACATGGGGAATTTGTTTTGAACAATGAATTTGAATTCTGTTGGGACTGATATTGTATATTTTAAAGAGGGCAGATTTACCCAGAAATAAAACTGTAAACTGTGTTTTCCCAGAGAGCTCCTGTTGCTTTAATAATCTAGTTATCTGGGAATCTCTTGAAGTATCAAAGGGCCAATTAGGTGCTGCCTGGAGAGGACTGGGGAGAGCTGGTTTTATGCTAGAACTAATAAATACAGGCTGGTCACAGCAGGTCTGATGTCCTCCCTGCAAACTTGCAGGGCAGAGATAGTAATCATTTATTTTCATCTTGCATCTCCTCTTTGCTCAGCAGGAGTAACTCTTAACAGGACTGCATGGTTTCTTCTGATATTTAGACAAGACATTAAAGACAACTTTAAATGAAAAACTTCAGGAGAAACTGATCAAGAATGGCTTGTAATGGCTTGTGACAAGGCAGGATGGGGAATGTCTCATGAAGGAGGTAGAAGTCTTCTGTTAGCTT
>NW_009646657.1:144009-146073 GCF_000708025.1 Charadrius vociferus
AAAGACCCCATCCCCCCCTTCCTCAAAACAACAGGCTTCATCCTGTGTTAATTAGCTGGTTTTGTGGCCCAAGTATAGATTTCATCAAGACTGGGTCTTGCTTCTCTCTGCAGGGGCAGCTCTCAAACAGGATACTCTTACAGTTTTTTGAAAGGAAAAATCATCAGGACAAGTCAGGGGTACTGTGTGAAATCAGTGTTTGTGTGGAGAGGAGCAGATGATCTAGGCTTAATGCCAGCGGATAGCTTATTTTTAAAGGAAGGATTTTATTATAGCATCTCTGCTTGCTTCAGATTTTCTCACAAAACTCGTTTACTTTTCATGGTGGTTTGCTGCTTGATTCCAATATTGTATCTCAAAGATGAATGCTGTGTTCTGTCTCTTTCATTCCTGGAGATAGGAAGAGAAGTTCTGGAGATAGACTCTGCTTTTGGAGTTAGGATCTAACCATCTCTAGCACTTCAGGTCATGTTTGGTACTCTCCGAAGGGGACTGCATTAATACCTGAGACTCAGAGGTTGAAATGTACGTGCATCGGTTTCCTGCATAGGACCACTCAGTTCAGAGTAATTGCCAAAGCAGCTACTTTATGCACTGATCTATCACTGGCAGCTTTTGTTTCCGTGGCTTAGTTATCTAGCAGGTACAGAGCTTGTTTTATGTTAATTCAGGCTGAAATTGCACTAAAAATTTGTGTTGCTTTTGCAAAGCAAAAGGAGACTATTTTGATGACAGTGTTGTTGCCATACTTGTGGTGAGCCTTCTGTCACATAAGCATGCTTTTGCAGACCTGATGCAGCCTGTTTCACCTGGAGGAGCACTTTCCTCACCTGCAGAAGAGAGCACATACACTGTGTAAGGGGAGTTTACTATTTTAACCGTACTGTCAGGCTTTCTCTTGTTGTCCTGTGTGCTGTGTCTGTGATCCCTTAAAATGGCTGCTACTTGAACAGTCTCTTTTCCCAAATCTTTAAAGCTGAAGGTAGAACAGCTTGGCTGCTGAATTTTTGTGTCTGTAATGTTGCCTGAGTGCTCTTGTGATGTGGCTGCATGCGGCAGCAGGCTGAAAGGGCCAGGCCTGGCATTCCATCCCAGTGCACAGTCTTCACAGCTGTGCATGTCCTCTTCCTCCTGAACCCTGTGGAAGGCTTTGGTTGTAGGACATCTGTTTGGCTAGTTAGATGGACTACCAGGAAGGCAGTTGTGTGCTTCAGTCTCCCATGTGTTTTCACAGACTTGGAGGTAACAGATCCTTGTCTCTAGGTCTAGATCCAACTCCCTGAACTCCCAAATGCCAAGACTCTGATTAAGCTACTGCTATTCACCTCCATTTCCTGTCATCTCAGTTACAGCTTGCTTTCCTGGTGAGGGTGCAGACCCTACAGCTTTCCTGTTACATCTGATGTCCTCCTCCGAGTGCTCCAGTCCATCCAGCCTCTCTTTCTGCAATGTGTTTCTTGGTTTGCTAGGCTCGAACATCTCCTTGCATGATCCTCTCGTGACCTGTACAGCCAGCCCAAGCTCTTGAGATGCTCTCAGAAGGAAAGGCTTCCCACTGTGGTCCCCAGCTCTCTGCTGTCTTGTGTACAACAACGTGCAACGACTGTATGGAGTGGTGACTACATGCAGCAGCACGGTGGTTCCCTAAGCCGTGGTTTGGGAACCATGGGTACTCCCAGCAGTGTTAAACGTCTGTGTAGAAGAGTTGCAGACTGAAAGGTCAGCAAGGTTCAGAGGCAGCAAGTGAAGGCAGTTGCCTAGGTCTCATGGTACCAGTGAAATTTAGGTATGGGGTTCGAGAAACTTCAGTTTTTTCAGGAAGTAGTGGTTTCTGGCTTTGCTTATGAAGACAGGCAGGTATTGCTTTTGCTTTAATAGAGCTCAGCTCTTGAAGGCTAAATATGCAATTTCATTTAAATGGTTTAATTTAATGTAGTAATTAACTCAGTATTACATGCATGAAATATTTCATTAATAATGTGTTTCTATTTTGGCATCAGATTCTACTGACTGATTCAACTTCTGTATTACATGCTATGATTAGAGGGGTCACCTCTTACTAAA
>NW_009646657.1:146098-156396 GCF_000708025.1 Charadrius vociferus
GGAAGAAGAATTGGATGAATCCAGGTGGGATATGCTGTTGTGCTGTTGACACGTTGGCCTAGTTTTTATATACACTATGACATAGTAGTTTTTGTGCCCCCCGCATCCAGCTGCACAGCTCAAATTTTTCAGAGGGACTGATTTTTCTACAAGTGCTAATCATTATGTTCTATAAAAGTATTTCATGTTGCATTTCTGCAGATACTACAAGGTACTTCATGAAAAAATCTAAACAATTCTATAACGAGTAGAAAGAGACATATATCTGACTGAACTTTCTGCTTTCTCTAGCTTCCTGGCCGCAATTTTAGGCAAGGCTACAATGCTGATGTTGGTGACAAGTGGATCTGGCTGAAATGATATCTGCCTCCCCTTGGAGCCCTAACTGTGATGGACCACAGAACTTGAGTGAAGAAGAACCTGAGTTCAGCGTGCCTGCTCCACATCAATTGTGTAGTGCAAAGGAGTGCTGGTTAAGTCATCTTCCAGCTACAGCATAACAGAATAGACTCCTAGAAGGGAAATCACTTTATTCTGGTTTGTTCTCCCCTGACGAATTCAGGGTGCTTTGTCTTTGGATGTTTGACAGTCAATGTGTGATAGCAAAGGGGCAGACTTAAGATCAGTGCTGAACTTTCTCTTCATTAAGACTGTGGCATATTATACAGGATTATTGTTGTTTTGCTGAATCAAGAGAAATTAAACCTGCATCTTTCTGGCTCTCACAAAGTTAACTTCTTGCTCTGTCATGCATGGTGTTTTGTTAGTTTCGTTAGGAGAGTTCATATGCTAAAAAACTGTGCTTGCATCATATTCTGAAAGGCTCTTACTGGACATCACCATCAACGCGGGCAAGCATAAAAAAAATTCATTGAGAGAAGGAAATAAGTGTTGATCTCAGTTTAAACAGTGAAATATCTGTACTTAAAATTATGAAAAAAAAACCAAAAACCCACCCATTCACAATAACTGCCAGCGGTTGTACTCATAGCTTCTTCCTTTGAATGGAAGCTATAGTGTTTGTTGGGTATAAAAGACAAACGTAATTATTATTTCTGCAAGTCCCTGAAAGTCCAAGTTGGAGTTCTTTTTAAAGAAATTACTCATTTGGTATTAGTTAGTCACAGAAATGAGGCACCTTGGCATTGGTTCAAGCAACACTGTCCAGATATAGTCTGCAGTAATTCTGTATTTCCAGCAAGGGGCTAACTACTTCAATCACTGAGTAAAAGTGCTGCCAGGCACTGTCCTGAATAGGACAATTCCTTTGAATTAAGCAGCCAAGCCTTGCCTGTGCCCCTTCCCATATCAAAACTAGTATGAAAAGACTCCTTTAACAAGAACCTT
This sequence comes from Charadrius vociferus, assembly GCF_000708025.1. NCBI lineage: Eukaryota > Metazoa > Chordata > Aves > Charadriiformes > Charadriidae > Charadrius > Charadrius vociferus. Next base: position 147,446 of record NW_009646657.1, read on the forward strand.
GGGGGCCTGGTTAGGTACTGTAATAAATGAGCAGTGGGATAGAAATGTAGTTTGTCTCACTGATCTCTTAACTCTTTGTTTCCATGTTTTATGGCTTTAGAGTTTCATCTCTGGTCACAATAGGACTGACTCTGGTGCCCCTGTGCCACCCTGCGCTAATGCAGCTGTTGGCTTCATAATGACAAGCAAGTGGGGCGTAAGGCCAGCGCTGAGCCTTGGACTTCTCTGAAAATGCAGCAGAACTGGTGTAGTCAGTCCTGTGAGGCTGTGCACTTTTTGAACTTTGCAAGATCCAGGTGCATTTTCACCTTCTGGAAGCTGGTTATTGGGCCACTGGATCTATGCATGTTGCAGCTCAGCATTGTACTTCCTTGTCCCATGTCTCCCCCAGGAAGGTGTATCTTAGTGCCTGAGGACCTGCCAGCCTGAATCACTGTTGTCTTCTCCTATGCAATGGGGTCCTGAGCAATTAATGTTAGCTTTTCTTGGCCTGTCCAGAGTGTCATCTTGCAGCAGTCAGTAATGCGTGTGGAGATGAAAAGAACATCTGCTGTGGCTTTAACTTCCCTTTGGAGAAGTCCAGATCTGTTTTTACAGGTGTCCTCCATCTTGGTATTGCTGGGTTCTCCAGGTGCTGTAATTCACTTGGCAATATGCATGCAATATGATGTCAGATCTCCTAGAAAGGCACTTTGTGCTGTGAGTAGTGCTGGTGAAGTTGTTGTGTTCAACTTTGCCATAGTGGGGCACAGTGGGGTGCAGAGCATTTCTAAGATCCTTCCCTGCCTGCTCCAACAACACGCTGAGCTGAGCTTTGGATGTAAAGAAGTTTAATTCCAGTCAGGAAAAGCAGTGTTGGCTTGTATGGCAAGCAGTGTGGTGTGATAAAATGCATGTTGAGCATACTTTTATCCCAGTTTTAACTCTACTTTAAAAGTAAAACTGTTTATAAACTGTATGTGAAGGAAATAACTTTCTTTCCCCTTGCTGTAGGAAGGAGCCTTAGTTGTATTTTTTTCTCTTCCCTCCTTCCCACTCCCAACGCCTCAAAAAAAAATCTCTTAGCAAACCAGCTGTAAAGTTTTTGGATTTTGAAGACTATACTGTGCCAGTTGGATGAATTTATCTCCAGTTTTTTATTAGATTAGAAAAGATAAAATGCTCAAGCCCTCTCCACACTTCTGCGTAGGTGCGCGTGTGATATCATCTGCAGTCTGTCCTCTTACCCTGAGTTCCCATTGCCTATGTTAATGCATAGGGAAGCTTGCCTCTTTCCTGTCATGTCCTGTGCTTGATTCTGCCTGCTTTACAAAGGCAGATTCCCTGGGAATGGTGGTGTTTCACTTATAGCCGTTGGCCACATTTTATGGGCAGAACCATTGGCTTTTCTGATGGCTACAGTTGGTCAGTCCAGTAGTCCAGTGACATAACTCCTCCTTGGGTTCACTTTGCAGTTGCACAGGAGGGGTGAAAGGAGAGAGGAGGTGGGTGGGAATGAGTCCTGTCACCAAACTGAAGGCTTGACACGCTGCAGCTTCAGATGAGGTTGTGAAGATGGCCTCTCAGCCTCAGCAACCTGTGATTTCATGCCAACGCCTGTCCCACTCTAAAAACTCTGCTTGCTGCATTTCAGATTTGGTCTCTTAACCATCCCGCTCTGGCCTTTGCTGTGGTTGACTGGTGCATGTTTGTGCTTTCCCAATGTGTCCATTAATAGCTTCCTTGTGAGCTGGGGGACAGCTGAAATGGTCCAGGGTGTGACAAGGTCAGCCTCTCTGCTGAAGATACCTGCATTTGTGTCAGCCACCTTGTGCTCTTCAGCAGTGACATTTAGCCCAGAGCTACAATTAAGAAATTCAGTGAGTTTCTTCTTCCCCTTCCTCTTTCAAGGGATAACTTTCATGTTTTAATAGCAGTGAGGTTTGGATATTAACCATGCTGCTTGTGTTCTGTGAAAGGAAAGACTCTGTGCTGCTGCAGCAAAAGAGAGGATGTGCACTGCTGTGCCCCCCACCACAGGCAAAATGAATGCCTTCTGTGGAAGAGCTTGCTGAGCAAGTGTAATTTAGGTGCACAACAAATTCCAGCTGGCTTCAAATGCTGTTTACAAAAGACTGGGCAAAATGAATCATTTGTGCAAAAGTTAATGGAAGCAACCAGAGCAGAAGAAGGTGGGATAGCACCCTGTAACCTGACACGTTGCTCTCCAGATATGTGCCTGCTCACGTTTAGTGTAAGCTGAGCATTTATGGGGAACCTCAAAAGCCATCTGCATTCAAGGAGGCCTTGGAGGAAAGGGAGGTCCAAAGGTTGATGAAAAGGATTGGATCTTCCATATGTTCTTGGCCTTCTGTTGATTTGCATATGATCTTGGGCGAGCTTCTCGGAGGTGCATGGTCCTGGAAGCTTCCATCTGTGTTGCTCAAAACTGAGCCCATCTGCCAGCGGTGCTTCGCAGGACCCTGCTTAGCTCATACATGAAATGTAAAACACTGGCTGAAAGATAGGATAGGCATTCAAAGTTGTGTTCTCTGATGCTTTCCTTGGGGCTGAAGGGAGGTAGAGTGTAGGTTTCCCTGCCAGAAAGGTGCAGCTCTGCGGTCTCAGCTTGTCTTTCTGCCGCACTGGTGAGAAAGTGCCGTGTCTCAGTCTTGCTGCAGTGATGAGCAAAGCCTTGGCCACCCAGGAGGCTGCTTTGCTCCAGTTTTGGTGTCACGGGTTGGAGATATCTATCACGCTAGAGAAAGGAGCTCGTGCTTGAGAGCTTTCCTGAGAAAGAGAAACTATTTCCCCTCATAGTCACTCAGTGAGAAGCACTTAATTTGCTCTGACCCTTTTAACCCTGATAAGAGGGCAGCATTCTTTACATAGCTGCTGTTCAGATAGCATCATTGTATGAGCATCGAAGGCGGCAGGATGGCATGAAATTTGCAGGTTCTGCTCCGGTTCCCAGCTTTAAGGCCTTATTTGCCAAATGCATATTCACAGCAAGATCAAAACAAGCAGGATGTCTGCTGGTGCTGTGTAATTCCTCTGCAGGTGCTGGATCTCAGCCTATCTGCTTCTATCTGATGGGACCACTCCTGACTTTGATTCCTGCCAGTGTTCTCCACCCTCCCAAACAAAAGCTACAGGCACAAATTATACCTAAATTTTACATGCCTGAGAAAACTTTGTCTCAGTTAGCTTAGTGAGTACCAAGTGTCTTCAAAGATAGCCAGGCATTGAAATCCATGGCAGCCACTGCGGTTCCCTCCAGGAGAGGTAGATGCCACACCTCATTCCTCCATCTGCTTGTGGATCAGCAGTTCACAGAGCATGGCCTGGAGACATGATCCCAGGCAGTGGTGCTGCATGGGGGATAAAGGCTGCATCTGCTGGTTGGCGTGTGGGCTGCTGCACCTACAGGAGAGTGTTCCCAGCCCTCAGCTCTGTCTCTGTACAGAGGTGTGAGGCGGAGAAACGTGAGTGCGACTCAGGAAGGATCCTGATGGATCTGTCTGGGTGTGGGGTCACAGGCATGCCAAATGGGAGTGTGTTTCTCCCAGCTGTGGGCTAAAAGTTGTGGCAGAGCAAGGGTTTTGGTTTCTCTGGGTTACTTATCTCACTGCTGCACACGTCCTTTCAGCTCTCATGGGGCTCTGGCAGAACGTGGGGAACCAGCTCTTTAGGGGGACAGGGTTGTGCTGCATTATGGTGCCACTCTGCATTTCACGAAATGGGATGTAAGCGTGATTTATCAAGCCACTGTGGTACAAATTTGTTGGGTTTTTTTCTGGTTCTTCTTGCTTACAAGAAGCCTGGTCCAAACAGATTGTAACTTTGCGTGAAAGCTTATTTCCTTTTGGGGAATCAAATTCTTACATACAACATCCACAGTAGAGTTTCTGTTGTATAAAGGGAGTTGATGCATGCAAAAAAATTCATCAAATCAGTGCTAAGATAAAGTAGGTGTGATCTGTCCCCCCCTGACATGGCCCATGTTGGCCCCCCAGCTGTGCCCATTTGCTGGTGCCTGCCATTGTCTCTGGGTGTTTTGGGAGACGAGGTTGATTTTTATCATCCTGTAAGAGATGAGGGTGTTCACAAACTAGTGGAAGCCACCGCTGATCAGGGTGGGATTTGCCATTGTGACAGAGACTCCATTTGCTGCTCTCGGGTTCTGGTGTCTGCCCACTTCCAGGAGAGACCCAAGCCTCTGAAAGAAGAAGAAAGAAGGAACTTGATGTAATCCTTTGCCACTTTTGGATGTAAGTAAAACTTAGGCTTCTGTTGTCCTCAGTCAGTGGCTGAGACAGGAGTGTGGTGTCTGTCTGTCCTGGCTTTGCCTTCCTAGATGCCCTGGCTGCTGTATAAGCTGTTCCCTGCTCCCAGAATAAAGTCCTAGTTGCAACACTTCAAGCAGCAGCTATTCGACTGGTCTGTTTTCCTTTGAGGATTAACGTTGATACATAGACATGGTTTTGATCTTCTGTTCTGAAAGAGCTGCCTGCTGCTGAGGTCATTGCTGGGAACTGGGAAGGAGAGAGATCTTGACAGGTTATCAGCAGTTATGGCATCTTTTAGGGGGGTGACTGAGGCCCAACTTACCCATGGCAAGACAGGATGGAAATGAGGTGCAGGGTTAGTGCAGTATTAGCTGGGGTTTGGACTTCTGGCCCATGTTGTGTGTGGTGGAACCACAGCCAAAACCGTGGCACAGCTTTAATATTTGTTCCAGCCCTGATTCATTCTGCCTGCTCCCTTTGTTATGCAGTGCTCTCTGGGAGGTGAGGAGATGAGCCAGGCTTGTCCCACCATCTGAAATGGTCCTGGAAGTCAAGCTAGTGTGGGCGGCGGCTGTACCTTCAACGAGAATGAGAAACCAAAACCACCATGGAGGTCTCACAAATCCCTGCTGACTCCTCCTTAGGGTGCTTGCTCTGTACACGAGTGAAAGAGATACTGCAGCTTGACACAGCAGAAGGGAGGTGAGGGGCCAAACTTGGGTGAGGCATCAAAGCTCTAATTGCTGCTTCCTGATCATGGTCTGGGTTGTGCTAGGTTGTAAGCTGGTGATACAGACCAACCACCAATCCCCAGGCAGGACTAGGGAGATGAGCAGACCCTTCTGGCAGGGCATCTGGCTCAAGCATCGCTTTCAGGTGACTTTGTCCAGTATATTAATTCAAGAGACCGGATCCTTGCTGCTTCCAGCAGTTCCCAGTGAAGGACTGTGAAGGGTCATTGATGTGTTGGAACAGATCAGTGCTATGTTGCTCCCCCAGGTGGTGATGGAGAGCAGTGGGGTGGAAGACTGTGTTCAGTTTTGTGGGGATAGCTTCCTTACATGCACCAATATGTCTGACAGCTCTCTGCTGACCTGCATGTACTGCTATGCATCTTTGAGATGAGTAGCTCCCAAATCCTGTCAGCAGGTTCAGACCCTGCCACCAGTTCCACAGATAGGCCTGAGTTTTCCCCATGCAAAGTCAGGCCAGGTTGGTAGATCCTGGGGCTGCTCCCATGTAACTTTCTGGGTCCCTTTGGGCCAGTGAGATTAGGTGAAGCACAGCCCTGCTATTTGCAGTGCAGCTCTCTAGTGGGAGGCAAAGGGGGCAGGCTCTGCACCCACAGGCTCCCTCTCACGAGGTGTTCATGCGGTACAGCTGTTGAAAGTGAGCGGTGTGGGCTTTTTCACAGGAAATGGTTTGGTGGCTCTTTGCTTTGCTCTTTGCTTGCTGCATCTCCCAGTGAGGAGCTCAGTGGGAGGGCAGCTTCCCAGCCTCCTGCAGGGCTGGTTTTCTTGGGCATGGGGACACAGAGGTGGACAAAGTGACTTGCCTGGAGCCACGCAGCAGATCTGGCATTGCCACAGACATAGAGCATCAGCCTCTGCCTGACCGGTCTCATGCTTTTGTGGCACAACTGCCCCTTCTTCTGTTCCTAGCCATGCCTATTGCCATCCCATGGACTCAACATCTGTTGCTGAAGTCCCTGCAGGTCTGATTTTCCCCTTGGTGTCTGTCTGCATGCACTGTTTTGGCAAGGAGGCATGTTTAACTGGACAACGTGTCGGCTCCCTGAATGACCTTAATATTAAGCATGCTCCACTGGCAGTTTTTACAAGCTGTGGAGGCAGTGAAGGGAAAATGACTTTGATACACAATAAACCTTTTCCCTGTGTGCTCAGATCTGTGTTGTGATACTGCTGGGTCACAAGCGGTTGCCTCACACTGGTGTTTCCTGGCACAGTACACAAACCTGCTTGCATCCTCCCCATCCTTGTCTTTGATTTGTGCCCCCTGCACTGTTTTATATTACAGTGCTGGGAATGTCCCAACCAGAAGATCTCTGCCAGTGCAGGGGAGCTGGGTAACCATCTCTACCTCTTGCAGAGCTTCCAGTATACCTGTCTTGCTGGTTTCCAGTAGGATGCACAGGGCTTTCCCAGCACATCCCATTAGGTGGCAATGCAGCCTGTTCCGTGGTGGAGCACTGGAGGATGATGGCAACAAGGGCATGGGGCTTCAGCCTGCCTGGCAGGTGTTGAGCTTCAGACCAAGGCCTGCAGACTAATGTGGGGTAGGCTGGGGCAGCCAAGGCTTTGAGCATGTTGGAAGGGCACTTTAACAATACACTTTTAACTCAGCTTTGCTTACCAACACTAAGAACAACCTTGGGATTTCCCATCCTACTGGCTTTGAGGTGCCCTGTATTATGTGGTGGCTATGGTGATCCTTGGGCCAGCCCTGTCCCTTTTGTGGGCTACACAGGTTCTCTGTGCAAGTGCTGTGGTCTCTGTGTCCCAAAGCCTTGTGTTCCCCGTTGCCCTATTCCATGTCATCCCCAAGCAAGACAACAGGAGAAAATGTCCAAGTGGCATCAGGGCAAGAGGCACAGAGCATCTTCTCTGGGGTGACCAGTGACTGCAGCAACCTTTGTTAATCTGGCTGCCAGCCTGCAGGCACTTTTCTGCCTTACAGACCCTGCGCCAGCTCGAGCTTCAGACAGGACAAGGCTTCTGCTCTCCATCTTTCTAAGCAGACTCCTGGGCCTGCAGAGAGGATGGAGGGAGACACTTGCAATGCCCTTGGCCAGAACACTCAAGTTCTCGCTCAAGAAATGGGTGAGTAAAGAGCTTGTCTGGCCAAGCACTGACAGGCATGCTGGTCTGTGGTCAGGGGATTTCCCAGGATGACTGCTGGGCCAGACAGCAGCATTACTCACAGACCACGTAGAGCATCACCTGTAAGTGCCTGTGCATTGGTGGCAAGGTGATGCCTGAATTTCAAACAGGAGTTGAGATCAAAGCATGGGGCTAGAGGCTGCACGGGTCCCTCCAGGGAAAGCACAAGGGACTGGGCGACCTGTCATGGGTTGGTGGTGCACTAAACACCCCAGCCACTACCCAGCTCAAAGGCTGTGCAAGGCAGGGGCCCCCACATGCAGCCCCATGCTCCAATCGCCTCTTCTCCCAGGCTCTCTCTGGTGGGTCGTGCATCCCATTACCTGCCTCTCCCTTGTTTAACTAGGATGGTATCTGGAGATCAGAAAGCACTTAGGTCCGGATCTCAAACAGAGCAGCATTTCAGGGTAGCCTGGCCAAGGGGAGTTAAGTAATATTAAAGCGTGATATTTCATTGCTGTGTAATTAACTTCAGCTGCTTTTGAGCTGAAACAAATTACCCACAAAGACGATTTTTGTACTGGGGAGAACTTTGAACTGTGTTACCAGCCCTTTTGTTGTCTGGGAGGGGAGCAGCCCAGCTGGAGCAGGGAGGCTGCTCCTTCTATCTGTGGCTGCAGCGCTGTGTGTGGTTTTAGACGTGATAGATAGTGGGGCCCAAACCAGCCCGCTTCCCACTGATGGTGGGTGTGCCAGCTGCGGGTGCCCAGCCTCCAGTGTAAACAAAGACGGAGGTTGTTAGCTGTGACTGTAATTAACCCCTAAAAGGGAGAGCCCGAGGCATGGGAAACTACCGAAGCATCCCAGGAGAGACTTTGGTTCCACCCTGGGTGTCCTCTGCTCAAATACACCCTGATGTACCCCTGAGATGGTGGGCTTGTAAGTGGGAAGGACTAGCTCCTTGGTCTGCTGCAGCTGGAGGGGTGTGTGCCCCATGCTGTGTGTGTTGCATCTGGGCCCCTGTGATCACCTCACAGACTTCAGGTGTGTGCTGCCGTCCCCAGTTCTTCCCAAGTTACTGTGCACGAATTGATCCACCTAGCTTGCTGGGAGAGAAAGTTCAGCTAAGCTGCGTTATGCCTTATCTTGCAGTCGTGTGTTAGAAGGTGGCTGGCTGGTGTTGGGATTCAGCAAAGACTGGTGATCTGATCGTGCACGGGAGCCACTGATGCCATTTATATATGGGGTTAACAATGGCTCAAAACACAGCTCTGCACTTCCCAGCAGGACACACACTCCCCCTCCCGTGCCCCACTCCCCCCCTCCAGGTCCCTAAATACCTTGCAGAATACACTTAGCACTTGTTGCATTTACTTTGCATTTGCATCTTTTATCTCTTGCCAGCAGGGACCATGGGGATGGTACAGCCCTTCGTCCTGTGCAGCCCAGGCCTGGGAATGTGGCACAGACTCCTGTGACACACTAGAAGGCTTGCAGCTGAGCCACTGCCTGATTTCTAGGCAGAGGGTCTGCCTTGGCTGAAAGTGCCGAGCCCTGTGTGGAGGAACCCTCCCCATCTTGAAGAAGCTGCTCTGGAAGAGCAGGAGGACTCCAGCAGCTTGTCTGGGATGCCTCAATCAGGGGCGGCTTAAGTGTCTTTGATAAATTCATGAGATCGTAAAAACAAATGAAGATAGAAAAGCGGTCATGCTTAAGCCCATGGGATGCAAGGCAGACACGCTGGGAACTGGCCTAAGCAGATTAAGCTCAGCATCCAGAGGAACTGCAGAGGCAGGGAGGGCCTCTGCCTTGTCAAAAAAAAAAAAAAAAAAAAAAAAAAAAA